>NC_084568.2:18810000-18902500 GCF_033978685.3 Nerophis lumbriciformis
ACACACACACACACACACACACACAGAGCGGAGCAGCGGCGACAGAGATGTGAATATGGAGTAGACCTCAAGCCCTCTCAACATGTTTCCCGGAGTTTTCTATGCACTGCTGGCGGGTTTCCTGGCGGCCGTGGCGTCGTCGTCCGCTAAGCTGTCCCTCGGAGCGGACTACCTGAAGGGAGTGTGCGAGACGGGGCTCCGGACGTGGGGCGAGCAGCGGAAATTTAGACAAGCGGACGAGACTACCGCCTGTGACCGGGTGAGGGAAGGTGAAGTCGGGTTACTTAACATTTCCGCCGGCTCACTCAGCTTCAGCACCGCTCCAAGACGACGAGAGAGGCTGCGGATGTACTCTCGTAATGGGTGACATTGCAGCTGTGTGTTATCGCGATGTTTGGCATCAAAGCGTTGTTTCCGCGCGTGGCTTTCTCTTTTGACCTTCACGCGCGTATCCTACGTCACGTTTATTTAAGGTTAATTGATTGATTCTTTGAACTATTTGCTTCAATTTTGATCTAATCTAGGATGCCAAACACGTGTGATATCCCCCACACAAGGCATATTACATTATGTTTGTAATGCAATATTTTACCATTTGTCCTTTGTTTGATCAGGACAAGTTCAGCAAATTCAGCATCTTTGCATCTATAGATGCAAACATGATCAGAATCACACATATTTTAAAATTCAGAAAAGGGACCCTTTATTTTGTTGTCATTATTTCCATATATCCCCATAACATTGACACAATCAGACTCCGGGACACTGATCCCTAAATAGGGATGGGCAATAAGGTCAATGTATATATATTGTAATATATATTGCAGCCTCCTACAATAACGATATAGATCACAATATATTATTTGGCATATGAATGACAACAGAACCATTTCAAAACAAAGGCTCACTGACATATTCCATCACATGCTGCATCATTTCCTGTTGTATTATTTTTTTCAAAACTATTATTAATATATGGGGACGGCGTGGCGCAGTTGGGAGAGTGGCCGTGCCAGCAACCTGAGGATTCCTGGTTCAATCCCCACCTTCTACCAACCTCGTCACGTCCGTTGTGTCCTTGAGCAAGACACTTCACCCTTGCTCCTGATAGGTCGTGGTTAGGGCCTTGCATGGTAACTCCCGCCATCAGTGTGAGAATGTGTGTGTGAATGGGTGAATGTGGAAATAGTGTCAAAGTGCTTTGAGTACCTTGAAGGTAGAAAAATGCTATACAAGTATAACCCATTTATAAATGATAAATGGGTTATACTTGTATAGCGCTTTTCTACCTTCAAGGTACTCAAAGCGCTTTGACAGTATTTCCACATTCACCCATTCACACACACATTCACACACTGATGGCGGGAGCTGCCATGCAAGGCGCTAACCAGCAGCCATCAGGAGCAAGGGGTGAAGTGTCTTGCCCAAGGACACAACGGACGTGACTAGGATGGTAGAAGGTGGGGATTGAACCCCAGTAACCAGCAACCCTCCGATTGCTGGCACGGCCACTCTATCATTTATTTATCATACTTGCTAATTTACTGTTAATATCTAGTTGATTTCTGTTGTAATATAGTTCTATCTACACTTCTGGTAAAATGTAATAAGCACTTATTCTTCTGTTGTCGCAATACTTTATATTAATTTTGGACGATACTACAAATTTGAATATGAATCCAATACCAAGTAATTACAGGGACAGTATTGGTCATACTAATGCTGATACCGATACTTAACAT
This sequence comes from Nerophis lumbriciformis, assembly GCF_033978685.3. NCBI lineage: Eukaryota > Metazoa > Chordata > Actinopteri > Syngnathiformes > Syngnathidae > Nerophis > Nerophis lumbriciformis. The sequence continues at coordinate 18,811,743 of NC_084568.2, forward strand.
TTTTGAGATGATTCAATTCTTTAATTTTGATCACAATTATAATCAGACAAAAATACAAGATGGCGGTGTAACAATATCAATTGCATTTTTTTATTGTTTTTTACTATTATTTACTAGGGATGTCCGATAATATCGGACTGCCGACATTATCGGCCGATAAATGCTTTAAAATGTAATATTGGAAATTATCGGTATCGGTTTCAAAAAGTAAAATGTATGACTTTTTAAAACGCCGCTGTGTACCCGCCGGATGTAGGAATAAGTACAGAGCGCCAATAAACCTTGAAGGCACTGCCTTTGCGTGCCGGCCCAATCACATAATATCTACGGCTTTTGACACACTCACAAGTGAATGCAAGCCATACTTGCTCAACAGCCATACAGGTCACACTGGGGGTGGCTGTATAAACAACTTAAACACTGTTACAAATATGCGCCACACTGTGAACCCACACCAAACAAGAATGACAAACACATTTCGGGAGAACATCCGCACCGTAACACAACATAAACACAACAGAACAAATACCCAGAACCCCTTGCAGCACTAACTCTTCCGGGACGCTACAATATACACCCCCCCCCCCCGCTACCCCGTAGCCCCAACCCACCTCAACCCCACCCCCCAACCGCGCCCACCTCAACCACCTAATGCTCTCTCAAGGAGAGCATGTCCCAAATTCCAAGCTGCTATTTTGAGGCATGTTATAAAAAAAAAAATGCACTTTGTGACTTTAATAATAAAAATGGCAGTGCCATGTTGGCATTTTTTTTCCATAACTTGAGTTGAAGTTGTTCTCTTATTTTGGAAAACCTTGTTACATTGTTTAATGCATCCAGCGGGGCATCACAACAAAATTAGGCATAATAATGTGTTAATTCCACAACTGTATGTATCGGTATCGGTTTATATCGGTATCGGTAATTAAGAGTTGGACAATATCGGAATATCGGATAACAGCAAAAAAGCCATTATCGGACATCTCTATTATTTACCATAAAAGCTTTCCTGTGTACAGGGACTTATTTACTAGACACATGATATAAACAAAACTATTGAAAACCATAATAAAAACAACAATAAGTTTTGTTTTTTTTATAATAAAAAATATTGATGTAAACACTGTAGTACCAACCACATGCTGATACTCTGTATCGTCGATATTTGTATCGCCTCTGTTTACAGTCAAAGTCTTTATCTTAGCGGTTAGCATATCCTCCTCAGTGGTATTGCATGTCCTCCAGTGATAATTTAATTTGTAAGAAATGTTGTTTAATTGCCGCCATGGAGGAGAGAATTGCAGACTTAAATGTGGCTGTGGAGGGACATTAGCCGCGAGGGAGGACGTTTGCCGCTGTCAGATTTGCAGGACACAGCTAGAATGCGTCATTAATATGCATAATCACGACAGTATTAAAAGCGCTATCGTCGGCCACATTGGTATCATTTATATCGTATATCGCACAACCTTACCCCTGACTAATCAAGAGTAGGCATGATCGGGTGAGGAGGCTGTGTAATCCGGCCAAGAGGAGTAGAATGCAGATTTACCCTATATGCAACTTGAGACTTATAGAGTATTTCATTAAAAAACACAGGATCCCAAAAATTTGGGGGACAGGAGCCCTTTACTTACATGCTAAAATAAAAAGTGCAAATATGATCATTTCATTCAAGAAAAAAACAAAGTAAAAAGTTGTATATTATGTTCAGAATATGCCGCGGGACAAATGGCCCCAAGGCCATTATGTAGCTCAATTTCCTATAGGTAATGTCCTCCCCTATGATTGCACTTACTTTTTAAAAATAAATTATCATGCACGTCCTTAATTGGAACAATCTTACCTTTATTTTATCTTTCATGGAAGTGTAGAGAAGACGTGAACGTCTGATAACCTCAAAAAGTAAAAACAAAGAGCCACTTGTTCCAAAGTGTAAGCGTTCAAATAAGTTTAAGCGCTGTAAAAGCTAGCAGTAACAAAACATGCTGCCCTAACTTTCACAGTGAGCGACATAGGAATTGGTTCCGCTGCAGTCTGAACCTAATGTGATTGATTGATGATGTCATGTTTCAGCTGCACATCCCGCTGAGGCTGCTGTGTGGCGGCCTGCTTTTTACCTGCAATGCTGTGATGTGGACCTTCCTTGCCAAAGCACTCAGGCACTCCTCCTCTTCCACCCGGACCACTGTGACCACCACTGCCTCCAACTTCGTATCTTCCGTGAGTCAAAGCCTCTATCTCTCACACAAACACATATATGGAAAATTACCGTACTTTGACATTTGCAGATTGTTTCAACAATGGCTACTGTCAGAGCTGCTGCATTGATAGGCAACCAGAGAATTGATTGCACTGTATTTTATAATACCTATACACATATTGGGATACCTGGTTATTATCACACCTACAGAAAGTGAAGGAACAAATAGAGTTGACCTCCCAGATGCAGCAACAGCAAAGTGTCTAACCTCGGATTTCCACAGGATGCGAAACGGCAGCGGAACGTCATTGCCACAGGAGCAGACATTTTCCCTTTTATTCAAGTCAATGTGTCCTTTCCAGCGCCTGCGAAATGGCACCGACATGCTGTTGACGTTCCGCATTCCAGCGCTGAATATACGCAGAACTTTTATATTTGCCGGTCTGACTGAATGAACAACAAAGGATGTGCTGCCGGGCACAAAATGTGTGAATGAAACGTTCGTTCACTGAAATAAGGTTCCTACAACAAAGCATATTCTTATTTAGTCTGTGATCGAAATCGAAAAGTGCGTACAATGAGGGTTCTGTAGATTAGGTTGCCCTGAAGTTTTGGGAAAAATCAGTCTGTTTATGTTGAAATGTTTTGCAATATAATTGCTGTCCAGTTACCCGGCATTAAAACGTGCACACGTGACGCCCTGTTCAGTAAAGCGAAGTAAGTTTTAAAATTAACAGCAGCAGTAATAACCTAGATTCTACCACAGCAACTAACAAAATGCACACATTTATTTTGTAAATGTCGGTGACAATGTTAGTGCAACCAAAGGCTATTTTAACATAAATGAGTTGTACTGTACGATAATGGATTTTCTCCATTTGAGTCTTAGAAGTTTATTGTGTTGTTTTATTTCCTCTAAAGGCTTTCCTGGGCCAGCTGATCTTTGGTGAGGCCCAGATAACACTGTGGTGGGTCGGGATATCCCTGACTTTCTCTGGCCTGCTGGTCCTGCAGAGGGTCTCTCCGCAGGATCGGCATCAGGACACCGTCAAGGATGAATGACATTGTATTTTTCGTCTCCGCTAAGCTATGCTTCTCAGACTGCTGCACCATGTTTTCTTTCAGTCGTTCTGATTTTCCGTTCCGCCAAAGAAAAATGACACATTATTTTGTGTAGATTTATGACAATTATGGAATGCAGGTAAGAATGTTGGTCCAAGACAAAATTACATTCAGAATTTTTTTTTCTTAAAAAATAATAGGTTCGCAGCTGAGTGTGAAGCGACTGGGATGAGAATCAGCACCTCCAAGTCCGAGTCCATGGTTCTCGCCCGGAAAAGGGTGGAGTGCCGTCTCCGGGTTGGGGAGGAGATCTTGCCCCAAGTGGAGGAGTTCAAGTACCTCGGAGTCTTGTTCATGAGTGAGGGAAGAGTGGATCGTGAGATCGACGGGCAGATCGGTGCGGCGTTTTCAGTAATGCGGACATTGTATCGATCCGTTGTGGTGAAGAAGGAGCTGAGCCGGAAGGCAAAGCTCTCAATTTACCGGTCGATCTACGTTCCCATCCTCACCTATGGTCATGAGCTTTGGGTTATGACCGAAAGGACAAGATCACAGGTACAAGCGGCCGAAATGAGTTTCCTCCGCCGGGTGGCGGGGCTCTCCCTTAGAGATAGGGTGAGAAGCTCTGCCATCCGGGAGGAGCTCAAAGTAAAGCCGCTGCTCCTCCACATCGAGAGGAGCCAGATGAGGTGGTTCGGGCATCTGGTCAGGATGCCACCCGAACGCCTCCCTAGGGAGGTGTTTAGGGCACGTCCGACCGGTAGGAGGCCGCGGGGAAGACCCAGGACACGTTGGGAAGACTATGTCTCCCGGCTGGCCTGGGAACGCCTCGGGGTCCCACAGGAAGAGCTGGACGAAGTGGCTGGGGAGAGGGAAGTCTGGGCTTCCCTGCTTAGGCTGCTGCCTCCGCGACCCGACCTCGGATAAGCGGGGGAAGATGGATGGATGGAAAAAATAATAGTTTGAATCGGTTTATTTTTGGAAGTAATGTAAATGTCACCATTTCGTCGACTGAGCAAATCCCTTAAAATTGTGGATTAATGGTCAAACAATAACAAGAAGCTGATGTTTACTAGGACTCAACCTCTCATCTGGTCTAAAATAATTGTTAGCTTTGTCAATGAAGATGATACTAGTGTAACCTTTAAGGCAGGGGTGTCCAAAGTGTGGCCCGTGGGCCATTTAATTGACCCACATTACGGCCCAGAATAGTTGTGTTTGTTTTTTTTAAACGACAACATTGTGACAAAAGAGCAACAAGGCTAAATGTACGGAGAGAAAGTTACTATCTGAGTGACAAAGTTTGGACTGGGGGTAAGTGCTAACGCACATTTTGGTACTGCATCAATCCGATACAAAATAAATACAGGTCCGGTACCGCCATAGTATCTATACTGATGCCAAGCCCAATACCTTTTACTTACTGTATACATTATGAAACCAGAACAAAACACAGGACAAATATTTTAGGTACACAAACAAAAACATCTTAAACTTATTTGTGAACGATTTAAAAAAAACAACTAAACAGTAGTACCTCAACTGGTTCTGTGATGGAGAGCTTAACTCAAAATACTTGTATCTCAAATCTTACATTAAAATTAATTGAAATCAAAGTAATTGGTGCATGCCTCTAGGGCTGCACAATTCATTTAATTTTAATCGTGATCACGCTTTTGGCCGCTACGATTAAATGAGGGAGATCGTCGGCAATATTAACATTTAAAAAAACATTTCAAACAAAGCACGTTGACAACCAACAGTCAGCCAACCACCAGGGGGCGACCAATAGACTGTGGGTTCATGTGAAAGCGAGTGACAACAGAGGTTAAATGTAGATCAGCCAGTAGCTCCCGAAATTATTAGGAAAAATAAATGCATTATTACATCAGTGCCTTTCCCTCCCGCAGAGTTACCCACAGACACCCAATTTAACCCCCGAAACACAATCGCACACTTCGCCGTTCTCTCGGCACTCCCGTTCATTTCCGAAACCTGGAAATTATCGAGTTGCGGAGACACGTTAAGCATTAACAACACTTTCCTTCTTTTCTCAACCGCCATCGTTTGAGCGCCACCGGCGCAAAGCCCCGACAAACAGCTACAAAAGCGGGAGTTCCCAAAATACAGACGAGCGTAACATCAACTATACCCTAACGGACCCCGTATCCATCCACCTCTCAAAGACTCGCCAAAATATCAGCTGTAATAGCGTTGTTTTGGCCAAAGACATATGTCCTATATTTAATGTGAGCAGTACAATGAATGTGTTCTTTTGTATGTGACTTTCATGCATAATGTTATTTTTTCATTTGTTTGCACTTTATGATCTGCAATGGCATATTTTAATTTAAATTATCCCTTTGTCTATTGTACAATTTATTTTATATTAATGCATTGTTTGTCATAGTTTCATTTTGAAATAAAAGCAACATTTACATACTGTTGATGTTAAAATATGTTCTAACAGTAAATAATCGTGATTAACAATCGTGATTTCAATATTAATGAAATTGTGATTATTATTTTGGCCATAATCGTTCAGCCCTACTTGTCCCCCCTAAAAACAGCCTTTAAAAAGAAAAACTAACTTTTAGATAATAAATATTGTATGTAAACAATACAATAATAGACTGTACTACTAACAGTTATTGTAGTCTGTGATCTTCTTTTAATTCTTTTTTTTTTTTTTTTTAATTAATTAATTAATTTATTTATTTATTTATTTTTTTAAATATATTTTATTAATATTATTTTTTAATTTTTCCCCTCCCTCAGGGGGGGGGCTCGGCGGGGCGGTTGCTGGTTGTTCCATCTCCATCGTTGGGGTCCCTGCGGGTGGGGTGGGTGGTTCCCGTGGCCCTGTGCCTGGGTGGTCCTGCGGCGGCCGGTTTGGGTGGGGTGGCCGGGGGCTGGCCTCGCCGCGCTCTCCGGGGGTGGGGGGTGGGCTCGTGGGGGCCCGGTTGCCGGTGGGGCGGGGGCGGTCTTCCCGTCCGGTTGCGGGGAGTCTCTGGGTCCCTCGGGCGGGGCGTCTCGCCTTTCTGCCCGTGTGGGGTGTAGTCTCTCGCTGGCTTGGGGTCTGGCTGTCCCCTGCTTTTCTCGTGCCCTGTCCTCTGCCGGGTGCGTCTGTCTGCGGCCTGCTGCTGGCCCTTGTGGGCGGTACGGTGGGTCGGGCTCTGGGGTTCCTGTCGCTGGCCGGCTTGGCTGCGTGGGGGCGGTGGTCCCTGGTTCCCTGGGCACCACGCCTCCTGTTTGTGGGTTGGGCTCTCGGGGGTGATGGGGCCGTGCTCTGGCTCCCACGCACTCTGGGAGTCGAATGTATTGTACATGCAAATTCACATATGCTCACATACGTACATAGGTACCTACGCTCCCACATACATACACAAATACAGTACATATTTACCTACCTAATGTTCGTACATCCACACGCACATTCAATATACAAACATACACATACACATACTGTACATATACATTCACTGTACAAACACATATACACATTCTGTACATATACATTCATTGTACAAACACATATACACATTCTGTACATATACAAGTACATATGCATACTTACACTCATGCACATAATCACGTTTCATCAAACATATATTAACGTTGTTGCCCTAGGGTAAACTGGGTGTAACACATGGCACACTGACAAAGCTTAACCTATTGTGACTATAACAATCTACAAGGTTAATGTAGGTTGCTTCTCTTTCTCCCCCTCCATTTTTCTGCATTCTTTCGTATCTCAAGTTATCATTACGTATATGTATTGTTGCATTTAAACAACTGTATTTTTGATAATAAAGGTAAATTATTGGTATTGTTCATTATCAATAGCGCTATTTCTATTGGTATTTGTATTGATCCATTTGTAGTGTAATAATGCTCATTGTCATTTCTGTATTATTTTTTATTTTTCGCTAACTGCTTATTTGCTATTACTTTTACCATCATATTTGTACATGTCATATTTGCTGATGTTGCTCTATTGTTGTTGTTGTTGTTGTTTGCTGTTGTTGTTTTTGTCTCTCTGTCTAATCCCCCTCTTGTCCCCACAATTTCCCCCTCTGTCTTCTTTTTTTTTTCTCTTTCTATCCCCTCCTGCTCCGGCCCGGCTGCACTAAATGATAATATAAATACATTTAATAAAGTCAAATACAAATAAGGCAACAAGAGAAGTATCCTACACTTCTCTTTTGTAAAGTAAATCTGAACAGCCGTCATGGGCATCTACATCAACTATATGATTTGCCTGAGAAGCTGGACAGGACATAAAAAAAAAAAAAAATAAAAAAAAAAAAAAAAAAAAATAAATGTAGATCAGCCAGTAGCTCCCGAAATTATTAGGAAAAATAAATGCATTATTACATCAGTGCCTTTCCCTCCCGCAGAGTTACCCACAGACACCCAATTTAACCCCCGAAACACAATCGCACACTTCGCCGTTCTCTCGGCACTCCCGTTCATTTCCGAAACCTGGAAATTATCGAGTTGCGGAGACACGTTAAGCATTAACAACACTTTCCTTCTTTTCTCAACCGCCATCGTTTGAGCGCCACCGGCGCAAAGCCCCGACAAACAGCTACAAAAGCGGGAGTTCCCAAAATACAGACGAGCGTAACATCAACTATACCCTAACGGACCCCGTATCCATCCACCTCTCAAAGACTCGCCAAAATATCAGCTGTAATAGCGTTGTTTTGGCCAAAGACATATGTCCTATATTTAATGTGAGCAGTACAATGAATGTGTTCTTTTGTATGTGACTTTCATGCATAATGTTATTTTTTCATTTGTTTGCACTTTATGATCTGCAATGGCATATTTTAATTTAAATTATCCCTTTGTCTATTGTACAATTTATTTTATATTAATGCATTGTTTGTCATAGTTTCATTTTGAAATAAAAGCAACATTTACATACTGTTGATGTTAAAATATGTTCTAACAGTAAATAATCGTGATTAACAATCGTGATTTCAATATTAATGAAATTGTGATTATTATTTTGGCCATAATCGTTCAGCCCTACTTGTCCCCCCTAAAAACAGCCTTTAAAAAGAAAAACTAACTTTTAGATAATAAATATTGTATGTAAACAATACAATAATAGACTGTACTACTAACAGTTATTGTAGTTTTATAATAACAATGTACAGCATTTACATTGGAGAGTGGATTTCTACGTATCTTCTTCCAGCTGCTTCTCCGTCAAACACACCATCAGCAGCTTTTCCATATTTTCATTGATACATTTCTGTCGGTTAGATATTATTTTAACATTCTTGGCTGACGTTAGACTTATTCTGCTTCAGTATGACGCAGACTAGCAGTGATACGCTCGTATTGCTTCGCCAAGTGACACGCTTTGTCCTGTTTCTGATTACATATTTCTTTAATTCAGTGACCTGAAGTGAAAAAAGTTAAAATGTCGTAAGTGGGGACTTACAAAAAATTCAAAAAAACTGACTTGTTCAGCAGCACAATTCTGGTGCTGTAGTTTTTGCTAAAATGTCGTACAAAAAATTAAAAAAACGGACTTGCTTCAGCAACACAATTATGTTGCTGTAGTTGTAGGAGATGTCTCAAAACGTCATCAGGAGTCCTGACAAAACCTGAAAATGGAATAAAATGCATATTTTCCGGATTTTTTTTTTTGCTAAAATGTCGTACAAAAAATTTAAAAAAACAGATTTGCTTCAGCAACAAAACGTTCAAAAAAACGACTTGCTACAGCAGCACAATTCTGGTGCTGTAGTTGTAGGAGATGTCTCAAAACGTCATCAGGAGTCCCGACAAAACCTGAAAATGGAAAAAAAAATGCATATTTTACGAAAACATTTTTTTGCTAAAATGTCCTAAGGGGGGACCCTTACAAAATGTTTTTAAAATACTGACTTGCTTCAGCAGCAATATTCTGGTGCTGTAGTTGCAGGAGATGTCTCAAAACTTCATCAGGAGTCCAGACAAAACCTGAAAATAGAATAAAATGCATATTTTACGGAATTTTTTTTTTTGCTAAAATGTCGTACAAAAAATTCAAAAAAACAGATTTGCTTCAACAACACAATTCTAGTGCTGTAGTTGTAGGAGATGTCTCAAAACGTCATCAGGAGTCCCGACAAAACCTAAAAATCGAAGAAAATGCATATTTAATGAGAAAAAAAAAATGTTGCTAAAATGTCGTGAGGGGTGACCCTTGCAAACAATTCAAAAAAACGGAGTTGCTTCAGCAGCACAATTCTGGTGCTGTAGTTGTAGGAGATGTCTTAAAACGTCATCAGGAGTCCCGACAAAACCTGAAAATAGGACGAAAATGCATATTTTACGAAAAAACATTTTTGCTAAAATGTCGTAAGGGAGGACACTTACAAAAAGTTAAAAAAAACGGACTTGCTTCAGCAGCACAATTCTGGTGCTGAAATTGAGATGTCTCAAAACGTCATCAGGAGTCCCGACAAAACCTGAAAATGGAAGAAAATTTTAAAAGACTGACTTGCTTCAGCTGCACATTTCTGGTGCTGTAGTTGTAGGAGATGTCTCAAAACGTCATCAGGAGTCCGGACAAAACCTGAAAATGGAAGAAAATGTATATTTTACAGAAACATTTTTTTTGCTAAAATGTCGTGCAAAAATTTTTAAAAAACGGACTTGCTTCAGCTGCACATTTCTGGTGCTGTAGTTGTAGGAGATGTCTTAAAACGTCATCAGGAGTCCCGACAAAACCTGAAAATGGAAGAAAATGCTAATTTTACAGACATTTTTTTTTGCTAAAATGTCGTGCAAAAATTTTTAAAAAACGGACTTACTTCAGCAACACAACTCTGGTGCTGTAGTTGTAGGAGATGTCTCAAAACGTCATCAGGAGTCCCGACAAAACCTGAAAATGTAAAAAAAATGCATATTTTATGAAAACGTTTTTTTTGCTAAAACGTCGCAAGGGGGGAGGGACCCTTACAAAAAATTTAAAAAAACAGACTTGCTCCAGCTGCACATTTCTGGTGCTGTAGTTGTAGGAGATGTATCAAAATATCATCAGGAGTCCCGACAAAACCTGAAAATGGAATAAAATGCATATTTTCCAAAAAAAAATGTTTGCTGAAATGTCGTAAGGGAAAAACAAAACAAAAAACAGACTTGCTCCAGCTGCACATTTCTGGTGCTGTAGTTGTAGGAGATGTATCAAAACGTCATCAAGAGTCCCGACAAAACCTGAAAATGGAAGAAAATGCATATTTTACGAAAAAAAAAAAGTTTGCTAAAATGTCGTAAGGTGGGGACCCTTACAAAATATTCAAAAAGACGGACTTGCTTCAGCAGCACAATTCTGGTGCTGTAGTTGTAGGAAATGTCTCAAAACGTCATCAGGAGTCCCGACAAAACCTGAAAATGGAAGAAAATGCATATTTTACGAAAACATTTTTTTGCTAAAATGTCGTAAGGGGGGACCCTTACAAAACATTTTAAAAGACTGACTTGCTTCAGCTGCACAATTCTGGTGCTGTAGTTGCAGGAGATGTCTCAAAACGTCATCAGGAGTCCCGACAAAACCTGAAAATGGAATAAAATGCATATTTTCCGGAATTTTTTTTTTGCTAAAATGTCGTACAAAAAAAAAAAAAAAACAGATTTGCTTCAGCAACACAATTCTGGTGCTGTAGTTGTAGTAGATGTCTCAAAACGTCATCAGGAGTCGCGACAAAACCTAAAAATGGAAGAAAATGCATATTTAACGAAAAAAAAAAATGTTGCTAAAATGTCGTAAGGGGGACCCTTGCAAAAAATTTAAAAAAACGGAGTTGCTTCAGTAGCACATTTCTGGTGCTGTAGTTGTAGGAGATGTCTCAAAACGTCATCAGGAGTCGCGACAAAACCTAAAAATGGAAGAAAATGCATATTTAACGAAAAAAAAATGTTGCTAAAATGTCGTAAGGGGGGACCCTTACGAAAAATTCAAAAAAACGTACTTGCTTCAGCAGCACATTTCTGGTGCTGTAGTTGTATAAAATGTCTCAAAACGTCATCAGGAGTCCCGACACAACCTAAAAGTGGAAGAAAAAAAAGGTTTTACGAAAAGAAAAATTTTGCTAAAATATCGTAAGGGGGGACCCTTACGAAAAAATCAAAAAAACGGACTTGCCTAAGCAGCACATTTCTGGTGCTGTAGTTGTATAAAATGTCCCAAAACGTCATCAGGAGTCCCGACACAACCTAAATATAGAAGAAAAAAAAGGTTTTACGGAAATTTTTTTTTGCTAAAATGTCGTAAGGGGGGACCCTTACAAAAAATTAAAAAAAACGGACTTGCTTCAGCAGCACATTTCTGGTGCTGTAGTTGTATAAAATGTCTCAAAACGTCATCAGGAGTCCCGACACAACCTAAAAATGGAAGAAAAAAAAAAAGGTTTTACGGAAAAAAATCTTTGCTAAAATGTCGTAAGGGGGGCCCCTACGAAAAATTCAAAAAAACGGGCTTGCTTCAGCAGCACATTTCTGGTGCTGTAGTTGTATAAAATGTCTCAAAACGTCATCAGGAGTCCCGACACAACCTAAAAATGGAAGAAAATGCATTTTTTACAGACATTTTTTTTTGCTAAAATGTCGTAAGGGGGGACCCCTACGAAAAATTAAAAAAAACAGGCTTGCTTCAGCAGCACATTTCTGGTGCTGTAGTTGTATAAAATGTCTCAAAACGTCATCAGGAGTCCCGACACAACCTAAAAATGGAAGAAAATGCATTTTTTACAGAAATTTTTTTTTGCTAAAATTTCGTAAGGGGGGACCCTTACGAAAAATTCAAAAAAACGGACTTGCTTCAGCAGCACATTTCTGGTGCTGTAGTTGTATAAAATGTCTCAAAACGTCATCAGGAGTCCCGACACAACCTAAAAATGGAAGAAAATGCATTTTTTACAGAATTTTTTTTTTGCTAAAATGTCGTAAGGGGGCACCCCTACGAAAAATTAAAAAAAACTGGCTTGCTTCAGCAGCACATTTCTGGTGCTGTAGTTGTATAAACTGTCTCAAAACGTCATCAGGAGTCCCGACACAACCTAAAAATGGAAGAAAATGCATTTTTTACAGAACATTTTTTTTGCTAAAATGTCGAAAGGGGGGACCTTTATGAAAAATTCAAAAAAACGGACTTGCTTCAGCAGCACATTTCTGGTGCTGTAGTTGTATAAAATGTCTCAAAACGTCATCAGGAGTCCCGACACAACCTAAAAATGGAAGAAAAAAATGTTTTACGGAAAACATTTTTTGCTAAAATGTTGTAAGGGGGGACCCTTACGAAAAATTCAAAAAAACGGACTTGCTTCAGCAGCACATTTCTGGTGCTGTAGTTGTATAAAATGTCTCAAAACGTCATCAGGAGTCCCGACAACCTAAAAATTGAAGAAAAAAAAGGTTTTACGGAATTTTTTTTTTGCTAAAACGGACTTGCTTCAGCAGCACATTTCTGGTGCTGTAGTCGTATAAAATGTCTCAAAACGTCATCAGGAGTCCCGACACAACCTGAAAGTGGAAGAAAAAAAAGGTTTTACGGAAATTTTTTTTGCTAAGATGTAAGCGGGGACCCTTACGAAAAATTCAAAAAAACGGACTTGCTTCAGCAGCACATTTCTGGTGCTGTAGTTGTATAAAATGTCTCAAAACGTCTTCAGGAGTCCCGACAGTACCTGAAAATGGAAGAAAAAAAAGGTTTTACGGAAAAAACATTTTGCTAAAATGTCGTAAGGGGGGACCCTGACTAAAAATTCAAAAAAACGGATTTGCTTCAGCAGCACATTTCTGGTGCTGTAGTTGTATAAAATGTCTCAAAACGTCTTTAGGAGTCCCGACACAACCTAAAAATGGAAGAAAAAAAGGTTTTACGGAAATTTTTTTTTTGCTATAATGTCGTAAAGGGGGGACCCTTACGAAAAATTCAAAAAAACAGACTTGCAGCACATTTCTGGTGCTGTAGTTTTATAAAATGTCTCAAAACGTCATCAGGAGTCCCGACACAACCTAAACATGGAAGAAAAAAAAGGTTTTACGGAAAAAAATTTTTGCAAAAATGTCGAAAGGGGGGACCCTTACGAAAAATTCAAAAAAACGGACTTGCTTCAGCAGCACATTTCTGGTGCTGTAGTTGTATAAAATGTCTTAAAACGTCATCAGGAGTCCCGACACAACATAAAAATGGAAGAAAATGCATATTTTACAGAAAATTTTTTTTTGCTAAAATGTCGTACAAAAAATTAAAAAAAACAGATTTGCTTCAGCAACACAATTCTGGTGCTGTAGTTGTAGTAGATGTCTCAAAACGTCATCAGGAGTCGCGACAAAACCTAAAAATGGAAGAAAATGCATATTTAACGAAACCTGCACATACAGTACATTAATACAAACAACCACACTTCACAGTGTTTCCCACAGGGCAGGCATCTATTTGTGGTGGTGTGGTGTGGGGGGGGGGGGGGGGGGGGGGCAGCGGCGATGACCAAGAAGAACGCGGAGTTGGAATATAATTACAACACTTTATGTACATATTTATATACAGATTTGAACAATTAATTATTCACTGAAATATATTTATTAATTGTGGTTCTTACAAAAAATATATCTTATAAAATATAAAAGCTAAAATGTCTCTTAAAGCTCTGCCCCTTTAATTAGTGCATACTAAATAATTTAACTTTAGCCTACTACTACAACCATATTATTTACCAGCAACATAAAGTGAAACAGAGGCAGAGGTGTATGTTAGGTAGAAGGTTGGCCACTCTACCAACTTCACCACGCCTTCAGGTTCTGTAACAGCTTCTTCCCTCAGGCCGAAAGGCTCTTGAACGCATCATAATTAAATGATCCCCTCAACTCCCCCCAAAATGGATTAACTCGCCGGAATAAAAAAGACAATATAACATACATCCATAAACGTGGACGCATGTGAAAAAGTGCAATATATTTATCTGTACAGTAACCTATTTATTTATTTATATATGCACCTTATTGCTTTTTTATCCTGCACTACCATGAGCTTACGTAACAAAATGTTGTTCTTATTTGTACTGTAAAGTTCAAATTTGAATGACAATAAAAAGGAAGTCTAAGTCTAAGTCTAACTAGTCTTAACAAGATGTGTCTGATAATACTGGTTTCATTTAAATGAATGAATGTTTCAAATTTTACACACATAGCTACTTTATTTTCCAATATATATGCAGTTTATATAACCAATAGCATGATACAAAACATACTGGCCACTGCCAGCTAGTAAGCAAATGTACTGCTGCTTTCAAAATGGCGGGGCACATTTGTTAATCATTGAACACTTTTGGATGTCATCTCTTATTTATTACAACTAGCCAGCCATACCAATAAAATGCAGCCCGGACCTTCTTTGTCGATTGTTACTTTACCTACAACAGTATTATAAAAATGTTTAAAGTCAAACCCCCAAATTAATATGCACTGTATAATCTACGGGTAATTGTGAAGGTCATTATGTATACTAACATTACTTGCTGGGCAGACGCCATTAGCATTACCGCAACCTCTCAAAGGACCACTCGTTGTCACAACAGTTAAATATTTTCACTTCACAACATTACATGGTTGAACAATTAAACAATATTAGGATACTTACCTCTTCAAGTCTTCTGTCGCAAGTGTTGCGGTCGTCATTTCCAAAAACGTTCCCGCTTCTTCTTCTCTTTCTTCTTCTTCCTCGTTTTCGTTCGAGGTAGGCGCAGACAACGTTAAAATGTTACGCCACCTTCTGTTTTCCCGCTTCTTCTTCTTCTTCTGACGTTGATGGCAAACAACGCGTCATGTCCGCCGCTGTCTGATAGAAGGCGGGAATTTTCTGAATTGCCTTCCTTTGAAAGTTACACATAGCCAAAAATGGCTATTTTCATAAGGACATAAGGAGAAAATCAACTTTATCTAAATTTTGAGATGTGGATATGTCTCATCAACATTCTCGCGAGATTTGGCACGGCGCCCCATGAATCTGTCCAATCACATTTGCTCTTCCTAGAAAACACGCATGCGCATTTAGTGGGCGAAGGTGACTTGCATCGATTGGAGGAAACAATTCAGCATCGAAGGAATAACGACTGAAAGTAAGTAATACCATTTATTGTTTTTGTTTTGGTATTTAAATTATTTTAACACACACAAGTTATTATTTATTAAACTAATGTAACGTCACTGTGTTACGAAAATAGAGCTATAAATGCCGCATTCAACGGCGCAACCACCTTGCGAGAAGCTATGATACTTACCTCCACCGAGGCATCGCAAGTGATAAGCTACACTTTATACATCCCATAGTGAAATAACAATGATAGAAATAAATGTACAGAGAACATTGGAAGTGGAGCAATATAAATTACTGAACATACACTGCTTCAACATAATATAGAGTTTTACATTTACAAGAAGTTCCACTGTGTATTCCAGCAACCTTTGTCTGTATTTACATAGTATTGGAGTGTAGAAATGACAAAACAAAAACCTGGAAAACGATGGAGAAGAACTGATAAAGAAGTCGACTCAAATAAACGATCAAGAAGGACTGTACAATTGGTGAGTAGACTGGCATAGTGGTGGTGCATTAAACTGGCAGCAGATATAGTATGCGATACTTTGTTTTTCTTCCTGCAGCCACCAATGTGAATGTGGAGACTGATGAGCAATGTCTAAGTAAGTTATATGTATATGCGTGTTCTTTGTTTTTGTGAATTAGTTCTGATTGAGATTTACAGACCAGATAGATCATGGGTGTCAAACTCTGGCGGCGGGGTTTGGAGGTAGCGGGCGTGTATATTGTAGCGTCCTGGTGTTGTGCCGGATAGAGTGTTATATCAACTAAAGCCCACACTTAAAGTTTCCACGTGCAAGATTGAATCTATTTGAAAAAGTTATTTAATAAGAAGCCAAAAGTGCAAAAACAATAATGTTCGTGTTGGAGGAGTTGTGAATGAATGAAATATGAAATCTGTGCTGCAGTCTGCAGGTGTACCTAATGTTGTGGCCCAGCAGCGACTGCAGCACGGATTTCATATTTCATTCATTCACAACTCCTCCAACACGAACATTATTGTTTAAATAGATTCAACCTTGCACGTGGAAACTTTAAGTGTGGGCTTTTGTTGATATAACACTCCCGTCAGGGGGTGCATTCTACGCCGGGGGTGCATTAACCGGCACAACACCTGAAGAGTTAGTACTGCAAAGGGTTCTGGGTATTTGTTCTGTTGTGTTTTTGTTGTGTTACAGTGCGGATGTTCTCCCAAAATGTGTTTGTTTGGTGTGGATTCACAGTGTGGCGCATATTTCTAACAATGTTAAAGTTGCGTATACGGCCACTCTGTGTAAACTGTATCGCTGTTGATGAAGTATGCGTTGCATTCGCGTATGTGTGCGTACAGGAGCCGCTCATACCTTGTGACTGGGCGGGCACGTTCTTAGAAGGGATGAAAAGCGGACGTGACGTCAGCTCGTAGAGGACGTTAAAAGCAGTGCCTGTAGGGCACGCCCCCAAGACTGTGGAATACGAGATATAATGACTGATGAACACCTCGTTCGATAATGAAGGGTGCTTCAGCTCAAAGCCTGAGCCCCGACATTAATGAACTAGCATCCAAGAAAAGATGGCACGTATCTGGCTTGGGCACATCAGATTAGATCAGTGTGTTGCAAACTGAGCAGTTTAAAGTCCTGAATGGTTGGTTTATTCATTATTTTATTTTCAAATTTATTAGCCTGTGGAAAATGTTAATGTTGATATTTACCTCAGAAGTCTGCAAATAGAAAATAGGCATTCAATTTTTATTTAAATTGTATTTTTTATGCCATTTATATATATATATTTTTATTATTATTATTTGAAAATCGATTTTGCATGTCACTATAAAGTTATATAAGCCTTGCTCGCTCAATATTTAATGCAAAACTTGTTTGGGTCCCTATTAAAAGGTTAATTTGTTCAACCTTGGCCCGCGGCTTTGTTCAGTTCTAAATTTTGGCCCACTCTGTATTTGAGTTTGACACCCCTGAGATAGATGGATAAAAAGCTGTCCACAGTTTGTCAGGAACAAGCATGGAAATATTGCTTTCTTTTACCCTGATTACAATAGCACATATATGAAGAATGAAACTTGAAATATGAGTTATCTCAGCATGTGTAATGAATCGTCTTTGAACCATCCATCCATCCATCCATCCATCTTCTTCCGCTTATCCGAGGTCGGGTCGCGGGGGCAGCAGCCTAAGCAGGGAAGCCCAGACTTCCCTCTCCCCAGCCACTTCGTCCAGCTCTTCCTGTGGGACCCCGAGGCGTTCCCAGGCCAGCCGGGAGACATAGTCTTCCCAACGTGTCCTGGGTCTTCCCCGCGGCCTCCTACCGGTCGGACGTGCCCTAAACACCTCCCTAGGGAGGCGTTCGGGTGGCATCCTGACCAGATGCCCGAACCACCTCATCTGGCTCCTCTCGATTCATCTTCAAGTTAAGGCTGGTAAGTAACATCAAGTCATGATTAGGTATGTAACAATATCAAAATTGCATGGTATATCGTCACAGTGTTAAAGCCACGGTAAGATATTTTTACAAAAATATCAAAGTGTGTTAAATGAAGTGGCAGGAATGTTTAGGATAAACACACTTACTGTAATTGAACACAAACATAATGTTCATATGTTGTAGTCCTATTTATTATTATAAACAGGTATTTTAAGTGCAAAGGAATGGTGCAAAATCATCCAGAATTTCAAGTAACACATAAAGACAAACAAAAACCAAAACTTTCAAATAAGTGTCTTTTAAACTGACATAAACAGTAAACATCCAGTGTAACAAATGTAAAACAACAATGTTTATTCTGCCGAGAAACTAAAGTGTGTCTGGTAAGGTTTTTTTCTATACAACTTGGTATGAGTGTGGGTATGATTACTTTTTGAGCACATTCAACAATACTGCAATGATAATGCAAACAGTGATCATTTTGGTCACAGTAACGGTGATATGACATTTTGATATTGTTACATCACTGCTGTTTAGTTTAGTGTCTTTAAACTTTTAAATTCCTAAGAAACTGTCCTTTGCAGTGGACATTTTTGTATTAGTTTGTAAAATACTGATTCTTAAGAGTTAACTAATAATTTGACTTTTAATCATGTAAATACCTCACAAATGGATATTTTCCCTTGCTGGCGTCTTGGTTTCACATCAACGATATTTTCCAAGTAACGGTTCTAACATATAACTCATTCTAATATATTACTCATATTCCCTAACTTATTGTAGACATCGTGGTGTGTAGTGTGGGCAAATTTCTTATTTTGTGCATGTCCGCGTTCCTACCGGGCGCATTTCCTCTGGTGAGCTGCAACGGCTCTGGGTCAACTTGGAAATGGTTGGGATGAATGTGGCATGCTTTACCTTGCAGTATGCAGACTTTATTTTAGTTTAATCTAACACGACAGTTATAGGCACAGAAATATTTCACAGCAACAATTCCTCCGATCTACGAAGCACAAACGTTCTTGTCACTCCTGCACATTTCCTCTTTTTCGCCCTTATATAATGTCCCCTGTTTGAACTTAACACGGCGTGGCGCAGTGGAAGAATGGCCGTGCGCAACCCGAGGGTCCCTGGTTCAATCCCCACCTAGTACCAACCTCGTCATGTCCGTTGTGTCCTGAGCAAGACACTTCACCCTTGCTCCTGATGGGTGCTGGTTAGCGCCTTGCATGGCAGCTCCCTCCATCAGTGTGTGAATGTGTGTGTGAATGGGTAAATGTGGAAGTAGTGTCAAAGCGCTTTGAGTACCTTGAAGGTAGAAAAGCGCTATACAAGTACAACCCATTTATCATTTAACTTTGTTGTCCCACACTGCACGGGTTATCATGGGCGATCGAGTTTACTTCTCAGATCAGCCCACTTAATATTGTCAGAAAAAAACACACTGACGGGAGTTTTCGTTTGATAGCGTCACACATCACGGCATTATTGTGAGAATTTTGAAACAAAAATAACGCAATATTTACAATAATGTTGCATCCCTCGTCAAGATCCTTTCTCATAGGTTTGGTTTGCTTCTGTGTATTTACTAATCATTGGCATTGTTTATCACTGGAGTTCCACACTTTCTTTTTATAGTGCGTGTTGTATTGTGATGAGTTACATTTAATACTGTGGATTTTGTGTTACCACAAACACAGAAGATATGTAAACATGAACTAAAATGCGATGAAGATGTGGGAAAAGAGTAAATGCATTCCATTAGCTAGATTTGTATAATGTGTTCAATTTATGTCAACTTGCTTCTTGTTTTGCAAGTTTTCTTCTTTTCTTTTAATTATTTTAATCTTTAGAGTAGGGATGTCCCGATCCGATATTTGGATCGGATCGGCTGCCGATATTTGCCAAAAATTGCGTATCGGCAAGGCATGGGAAAATGCAGATCCAGATCCAGTTTAAAAAAAAACTCCGGTCCGTGTTTTCCAACGCACCGATTTAAATACATTCCACTTTTCTGCTGCTCCGTAATTTCCGTTCCGCATTTTCCAGCACACCTTCAACACATCCACAGGTCTGTGAATTCTCACGCAGTTGCTTTTAGCTGCTGGCATTACACGACAGGCTCTTCTTACTCTTTCCTGTGTCTCCCTCTCACAGACAGCAAGTGCACCTTCTTACACACGTCACATACGGTCACGTCATACGTCACATACATATACGTCCTCCCCGAGCAGAGAGGTAGCAGCATGGCTAACATTAGCTGTGATGCTAGCGCAGCCGTGCGAGCAACGCTCCCTCTAAGGTGCTCGTCTGTGCAATTGCGCACTGTTTAAGCGTCCTCTGCGCATAGCAAATTTATGCCATGCACAACATCTAATAAAAAAATAAGCGCATAACAATTTTCGACACACGGACACGACAGAGAAAACAGTTTTCGTCATCATTGTTCAAATATTGTGACGTCTGTCGAGACGCTTATCTCCATTCGGTGCCACACGCCCACACCATCAAAATGCTGAGGCAAAAATGTCCACATCAACACCGTATGAAAAAAATAGTGATTTTTTTAGTTGTGATTTCCTTCTCTGCATGAAAGTTTAAAAGTAGCATATATTAATGCAGTATGAAGAAGAATGTTTTAATGTAGACATGCAAGCCTTGAAAGAAAATTTTGAAAATCAAGACTACATTTCCTGCAAATAGGTGCATTTCTACCCTATATTTTAACTTTAGATTTATTCTCATATCAAACTCTTTTGGCTGTCTTTTCGACACTTAAATCCGGCGCCCCCCTCCACACCCTGGATTATAAATAATGTAAATAATTCAATGTGATTATCTTGTGTGATGACTGTATTATGATGATAGTATATATCTGAGAGTATATATCTGTATCATGAATCAATTTAAGTGGACCCCGACTTAAACAAGTTGAAAAACTTATTGGGGTGTTACCATTTAGTGGTCAATTGTACGGAATATGTACTTCACTGTGCAACCTACTAATAAAAGTCAATTAATCAATCAAAACACATAGAATCATCATACTGCTGTGATTATATGCATCAAGTGTTCATTCAAGGCTAAGGCAAAATATCGAGATATATATTGTGTATCGCAATATGGCCTTAAAATATCGCAATATTAAAAAAAGGCCATATCGCCCAGCCCTAGTTCAATGATGCCATTTCTGTTTGTCATGTATAATTTTGTCTATTTTGTGTTTATCCTTGAATAAACAGGTCAGTTTCTTGTTACCAACCATTGTGTATTATTCAAACTCCCCTAATTCAGCTGGCTAGTTGTTATCAAGAGTACTAAAACCCTTTTCAACATGATTCTGACAACTAAGTAGGCTAAATAACTTTAAACTTTAATACATGCTCGGATAGGCCAGTATCGGTCAGTATCGGTGTCGGTCAGTATCGGTATCGGATCGGAAATGCAAAAACAATATCGGTATCGGATCGGAAGTGCAAAAACCTGGATCGGGACATCCCTACTTTAGAGTTTTTTGGTTCCTCTTCTTTGTGTCAGGAGGTAGCAGCAGGGGAACACTGCAGGAGGCGGTGCTTCCTGAAGGAGCCCAAAACACTGTTCTTCATATGGAACACATCCAACCTCCAGGTGTCCATGCAGGATGTACCACTCTGGAACATCAAGCCTCTCCCTACCTGCCAGGTACACCCACCGTCTTGTGTGTCTGACTAATGTTTTGTTGTGAATTTTGTCACAAAGCATATCCTGCTAAAATATGACAAACTTTTGAGTGTAAGAATGTTAGCGATATGCTGAGATGTTATACGTTTTGCCTTGTGACAAAATGTTGTAAAAAACCTTTAATGATTTGTATTCTATTTTAATTTCAGCACATGAAAATATTTCTACTTTTGACTCTATCAAAGACAATGGAAAACCATTTTCCAGATCAGCCCTCATAGATCCTCCTGATGGCCTAACAACTGAACTACATGTCGATGCTGAGTATGATCCATCCTTCATTTGAGAAATCTCTCCCTGATATGGGGGATTGAATGTACAATGACGGACATACGTTTAATGAAGGATTTGAAGATAGTTTGAGTGAGGAGTGTGCAGAAGAGTCAAATATCAAGGACACGAGAGAATCAGCACTTCCAAGTCCGAGTCCATGGTTCTCGCCCGGAAAAGGGTGGAGTGCCATCTCCGGGTTGGGGAGGAGATCTTGCCCCAAGTGGAGGAGTTCAAGTACGGTACCTCGGAGTCTTGTTCACGAGTGAGGGAAGAGTGTATCGTGAGATCGACAGGCGGATCGGTGCGGCGTCTTCAGTAATGCGAACGCTGTATCGATCCGTTGTGGTGAAGAAGGAGCTGAGCCGGAAGGCAAAGCTCTCAATTTACCGGTCGATCTACGTTCCCATCCTCACCTATGGTCATGAGCTTTGGGTTATGACCGAAAGGACAAGATCACGGGTACAAGCGGCCGAAATGAGTTTCCTCCGCCGGGTGGCGGGGCTCTCCCTTAGAGATAGGGTGAGAAGCTCTGTCATCCGGGAAGAGCTCAAAGTAAAGCCGCTGCTCCTCCACATCGAGAGGAGCCAGATGAGGTGGTTCGGGCATCTGGTCAGGATGCCACCCGAACGCCTCCCTAGGGAGGTGTTTAGGGCACGTCCGACCGGTAGGAGGCCGCGGGGAAGACCCAGGACACGTTGGGAAGACTATGTCTCCCGGCTGGCCTGGGAACGCCTCGGGGTCCCACAGGAAGAGCTGGACGAAGTGGCTGGGGAGAGGGAAGTCTGGGCTTCCCTGCTTAGGCTGCTGCCCCCGCGACCCGACCTCGGATAAGCGGAAGAAGATGGATGGATGGATGGATGGATGGACAACAGACAAACCAATATATGACAATGCATCAGTAACCGTGGCAGAGTGACTTCTGATCATCATGGGTTATGTAAACTGTCAAAGTCACCGATAAGACCCTATAAGCGATTTGCTGAAAATGTTCAAGTTGCTTTGTCCCGATAGTCTGAATGCAGACTGCTTAAACAGTGTGCAGAAGTTCAAAAACTTTTTTTTATCCCGCTCTGCATCATCGCCTATTTTATTACATAAATACTGCAGTAATTGTTTTGGGCCATTAGAAAGTAAACAAATAAAATGCCTGTCTTGTGGGACCAGTGTGTCAGAAGAAAGATCCTCATCCTTTATAGAGGTTCCAATTAAGGCTCAAATAAGGTCATTGTTCCTCAAGCCAGATTTTCAGGAGAAGCTTAAATTTAGATTAAGCAGAAAGAAGGCAGATGCTAACAACATTGAAGATATATATGATGCAGACGTTTACAAACAGCTTGTCGATAGGCGTGGTCCTCTTAGTGACCCTAAAAACATCTCACTTACTTGGAACACCGATGAAGACAAAAATGGATATTTGTTAAGGCTCATACATGGTACTCAAAATATACCTATGCAGATGGTAAATGTAGTCAAACTTGTGCAGGCTATTCCTGTTATACCACAAACTATTAAACCAGGGAATGTCATAGCTGAATTTTACAGACGTATGACTAAAAATGATAGAATCTGTCAGGAAAACAAATATTTGTCTAGGATTAAACTATATGGAGCATCGAGTGAACTTCTATTGGACAGTTCACCTTTCTGCATTGCAAATACATGCTGGTCACTGCATCAATTCTGGAACAGTAAGCATCTTTCACAGGGCACAAGTTAAGAAAAATTATCTCACATCAAAACACTATGGTAAAGGTAATAGAAGAAACAATTTTACATTTTTTTTTTTTTTCAAATGACGGACAAAGTATGGACAGATTGATTTCTTCTTTATCATAGCACTATCATGTGCCAAATGGGCCCTCGTTCGTGAATTCAAACACGCAGGTTTTTCTTTGCTGCAAGATAGTGTAACAAATGGTACATGCAGTCATGTTATTCCCCTATTGGAAACCTCTGCCAGTACAGTAGTATGCTTGGATGACATATTGGGTAAAGTTGTTTTCCTTGACTTCACATCTATGCCTGGTATTGTGTTTGCAGTTAATTTACCAAACACTTGAAAAGTTTTAACTAATTAAGAACTGAACTGGCCTAAGAAGCCACAAATCAAATATTTGATCATTGTTATAAAATCTCTGAAAATACACACCGATGTGATGCCGTGGATGCTGTAAAAGTCTGTAAATATGTACTGTATATGGAGTATCATTGTTGATTACATTTTTGCATTGTCTGTAATATTTCAGTAGCCAATATATTAAAATGTACTTGTAAAAT
Source organism: Nerophis lumbriciformis (assembly GCF_033978685.3). Lineage (NCBI taxonomy): Eukaryota > Metazoa > Chordata > Actinopteri > Syngnathiformes > Syngnathidae > Nerophis > Nerophis lumbriciformis. Next base: position 18,835,802 of record NC_084568.2, read on the forward strand.
AAAACCACTGTCTTTCTTAATGAATATTTAGACCTACTACGCTACTGTATTTTAATATTAGTCCTTATCATGGTAGTTGGAGAGCCAAATGTTTTCTGAAGTGGTACTTTGTGAAAAGAGTTTGAGAATCACTGCTCTAGAAAGTTCACTAATGTTAAAAGGTCTCAAAAAGTGTCTTGTGATCATAACAGTATTGTTTGGGTTCAGTTTTAAATCTCACAATTGTATAAACTGGAGTATGATTGAGGTATAATTAAATTGTGCCAATTAAAATGTATTTTTAATTAATTTTTCCTAAGATAGAAAAGAGGCATATCGGACAACTCAAATGGTGAGTAGTGAGAAATAAAACCATGTATATCTCTCACTGAGACATAATTGAGACATATTGGAGACCAGCAGTGTTGGGTTAGTTACTGAAAAACAGTAACTAGTTAGTTACTAGTTACTTCATTTCAAAAGTAACTCAGTTACTAACTCAGTTACTTACACCAAAAAGTAATGCGTTACTGTGAAAAGCAACTATTTAGTTACTTCTTTTTTTCTTCTTTTTTTTTTAAAGCTCCAATTAATGCCCTTTTAGCCTTTATTTCAGTACTGTTATTGCACTGGAGAATAATACAATCTGTTGATCAACTTGACATACATTTGTATCACTGAACTCTGCTAAGCAATGTGGTCTACATACAACACACAAAGACAAAGATATGTTACAAAGGTCAATTTGTTTCTGGCCAGAACAAATTGACAAAACTATTTTAAATAGCTGCAACATAACATACATAAGTAACAAACAGCATAGCTGTAAAGCAAGAAAGGCACACACTACATACACAAAGCCTAACCAGGCATTTTTTCCTCAAGAAATTCTGACACAAAATCATGTCTGAAGCCCAGAACACTCTACACATTTCCCCAGTTTTAGTTTAGAGATAAGGAAAGATTGGCCTGGCCCACTAGCATCCCTCTTTATGTTTGTGAACTTTATAGTCTATACATTTAGAGTGATGTGATAATCATACACTCTAGAAGTCTAAAATGAAAGAGTATATAAGAGAATTGACAGCAACGTTCCCTCTAAGGAGCGCGCCTGTGCAATTGCGCACTGCTCAAGCGTCCTCTGCGCACGACAAATCTATGCCACGCACAAAATCAAATAAAAAAATAAGCGCATAACAATTTTCGACACGACACGACAGAGAAAACCATTTTCGTCATCATTGTTCAAATATAATAATACGTCTGTCGAGACGCTTTGAGGACATGAATTCCATCCATCACTTTACTGAGCAAAACTCTTTATTGTCGGCCATAAACACATCACTGTTATATCAGCAGCAGCCGCTCGCTCTTTCTCGCTTGCGCCAACACATGCACATATGGCACTTAGCCAGTGATGCGTTTACAGCCACACAAAAAGTCGGACAACTCCAACACCACACATAAAGTGTAATTCCAGGTCGTTACTCTATGATTTACCAATCAAATGTGTGCCTATTCTAGTGTCATTTATTAGGAATCTTAATTTATAAATATTAATCATTAAATGCTGTTAATATATTAAATACATACTAATAAAAAATATATTTTTTACAAACAGGAAGTTGCAGGAATGTACACATGATCCCCTGCTTACATCTCATTGTGCAACATGTGAATGTTTTAATGGGAACTAAATGCAATGTCTGAAAGGGGTACAAACTATTTCCAAATCAGGACCTCCACCCAGACAAACAATACAAGTACACAGTTCATGAAAAACAATATTTGTTATTGTCATTTTAAGTGGGCCTAAACACTTATATTAGAAATGGAAATGACTGCTGTCATTTGATTATAATAAGAGAATGTTGTCTGTCTATCTGTGTTGGCCCTGCGATGGGTGGGGACTTGTCCAGGGTGTACCCAGCCTTCCGCCCGAATGCAGCTGAGATAGGCTCCAGCGACCCCGAAAGGGACAAGCGGTAGAAAATGGATGGATGGATGGATGGAGATTGAACTTGATATTTAGTCATGTTTGGGACAGGTGTGCTGCTGGTGTAGCCACAGTGTGCACGTGTGATGTTGCTCACATGGGCTCCACTCAATGCTCAGGGAGTTTTTGCGTTTGCTCACACACATGAACAATTAGAGGGAACATTGATTGACAGAGTGTGTGTACCTTCAGTGCTGAAAGATGAGCAGAGGCAGAGTTAATCCTGAAGTGGTGGTGGTGGAGGTAAAGTGTCATTGGAGTCTCTATCTCTCCTTACTAGCTTCGTCGAAGCATGTTGCTATGTAGCTTGTTTCAGCAGATTTGAATTGCTGTTTTGGGCAGTAGATGGCATCTTTGATCCAAAGCACAATTTACATTTAACTAAATTGTTATTTTCTTTGTGCTCGACAAAAGAAAAGTAGTGAAAATATCTCCATGTTAGCAAACTCGACTTCTCCGCCATGATCAGACACGCCCCCCTCTCCTCCCTCCCCACACTCACACCCACACTCACACACAGAGCGCGTGTCTCTCTCTCTTCTCCGGCTTGTGACACAAGAAGAATCAGAACGATGACACAGCAGCCCTCCGATAAAACACACTTTATACTACATAAAAAGTAACGTAAAATAACGCAGTAACGCATCATGTAGTAACGGTAACTGAGTTACTGAATATAAAAAAATAACGCGTTAGATTACTAGTTACCGCCGAAACTAACGGCGTTACTTTGTAACGCGTTAGTCCCAACACTGGAGACCAGCTCATTCATCTCTCATTTTGGTCTTAGTTGAAATCGGGAAAAGAGATAACTGTTAGACAACTTTGAAATCTCTCACAGTGCTCACTGTTAGCCTTATTTCTCAGGAGATACATCTGAGAAGAATGAGAAAACTAATTTGGTCTCGATAAGTGCTCTTTTATGTCTAGGAGATGTATATAAGACATACATGAGATCTCATCTTCAATTTTGCTTTGCTATGGGAAGGCAAGTTATATCGTGGCAGAAGAAATGGCCAAATCAACCCGACCCTTTAGTGTGGGAGAGTTTGTTCAAAAGTGCATGCTGAAAGTTTGTGACCAAGTGTTTGATTTTTATTTTCAAATGTATTAGCCTGTGGAAAAGGTTATTTACCTCAGAAAGCTGCAAATAGAAAAGGCATTCAATTTTTTATTTAAAATTTAATATGCCAATGTTTTTTCGTTTGTTTTTTGAAAGTTGATTTTGCACTATTAAGTGATATAAGCGTTGCTTGTTCCATATTCAGTGTTAAAGCAAATCAGTGTAGCATACTGAGCAATAATTAACATGTTATTCATGCACTCTTGCTGCTTCAAGGCTTGCATGTTTGATTCATTCATTATTTTATTTTCAAATGTATTACTCTGTGGAAAAAGTTTATTTTGATATTTACCTCAGAAGGCTGCAAATAGAAGAGGCATTCAATTTTTATTTACATTTTATTTGATATGCCATTGTTATTTTTTAATTATTTGAAACTCGATTTTGCATGTCACTATAAAGTTATATAAGCCTTGATTGTTCAATATTCAATGCAAAACTTGTTTGGGTCCCTATTAAGGTTAATTTGTTCAACCTTGGCCCCGCGGCTTTGTTCAGTTTTACATTTTGACCCACTCTGTATTTGAGTTTGACACCCCTGCTTTAGGAGAAATTAAGTATTGATGTACAGTACAACGACAAACCCTTCTATAATATACTATCTTTAGAAGTGTATGTATTGATATACTGAAATACTTATAATACATTTTTAGTATAGTGCTTTTCAGAGCACTCAAATATGCTTTACAGGATAAAAAAATTAAAATATGAAACAGTTTAAAGTAATATAAAATACAGGAAATATAAAAGCAGTACCCAGGCGGGCGGCAGAGTTTTGAATGTATTGGAGTTTGAGAATTTTGCAAGATAAGCCATAGAGGATGTTAGAGCCATTTACTGTTTCTGTCCGTCAAATGTATGACGTCATTAAAGGGGTTGGCTCAAGGCCAAGTGCCAGTCTACTTAGGGAGGGGCTGGGATCTTGCTCAGGTGTTGCTGAGTGGAGGCGCAACAGTTTTTGACTGTGCCAGCTAGGCTATGATTTGTTTGTTCCCGTTTATTTTCCGTTTTTGTTACCAAGTGAGTTTGATTTACGTGACTGTATATTAATAAATATGTGTGTTAAACATGGACACAATTCTGGACATCAATTATTAGCCAGCTGCACACGTCTAAACTAGCTTCAGTTATATTCGGCAACCAGTAGCAGTAATAGTATAGGACTTTACCGCTACACTTAGTCAAAAACTTCCTCATCGGAACGCGAGTTGTTTATTAGGAAGCAACAAGCTACGAGGCTCGTTTTGGAAGAGGAACGCACGGGCCGCTGTCAGCGTTTGTTTGGTGATCGGCGGCGGAGGAAACTGATCGGCGAAGCGGCGGAGACCTTCTGCAATCAAGCTCTGCATCGACAGCTACGAGTCCCACTGGAGAGCTACAGGGTCGCTCCTTGGGGACAGCAGCCAGCAGCAGCAGATCATCCCACCGAGCCAAGCAGCGCGCGTGCGTGCAGTGCGTGGAGGAGGACGCGGAACAGCGTTGAGCCCGCCCTACACCTGTGTGGTATGTTTTAGCGGTGCGCCGACATAAACAAAAGCAAAACGGCCATTATTAAAATGTGTGCACACAAATATTGAAAAAATCCAATGCATTGGTGACTATTTGACTTGACTTGCGCGCGGGTTGAAAAACTTTGACTTTTCCAAATGGAGGAGGAGGGAGCACAAATGTGCGCTGACGAACATAAACAGCCACAGGAGGACAATGTGGCTGAACGTGACAATGTTGGGCAAGGGGTTGAAGGGAAAAAACGTGTGGTAAAAATGACACCCAAAGCTCTAGGTCACAAAATTGAAAGTTTGCAGGGGGAAAGAAAATCAAAGTTGCAAAGACTATCAACGCTGAAAGAGGGGGTCATTGCCCTGTTAAATGACGAAACACGTTCACATGAGCTAAGGGAGGAATTTAGCAGGTTTATGGGTTTTTATCATGAAACCAGAAAAGTGCACAAAACTTTGTTGTCTCTGTTACCAGATGATGAGTGTACTAAACATGAGATATGGTACAAAGCAAAAATGTTGAATTTTGATGGTTTTATTGACAAGGTTGACAGGTTGATGTATTCTCAAAATGATGATGATGACAATGATGATGATGAAGTTATAAATGATGGTTCTGCTGTTGATGGTGTTGAAAATGAAAGTGTACAACCCCACGACAGCATTTCAAATGTGCAATCCAATGTCTTATCAAAGCTCAATAATTCCGTATCCTCAAACAAAAGCAAAAGGTCTTCCACTTCTTCTGCTCACATAATAGCAGAGGCAGATAAGGCAGCACTTATTGCCCGTGCTATCGCTCTTAAAGACATTCATGCATTGGAGGCGCAGGCAGCAGCTCTAAAGAGGAGACAAGATGAGCAGGCAGCAGCTCTAAAGAGGGAACAGGAGGAACAAGCAGAGGCCATAAGGAGGAAAAAGGAGCAAATGGAGTTGGATGCTCAAATAGCATCCCACAATGCTAAATTGTCTGTCCTCCAGGAAGCCAGTGTTTCTGGCAGGAGCAAAAAGTCTGATGGAATAGAGTCCTATTATAGACAAAAGACAAAACTGAGAAAAGTGCCTGCACAGCCTGTACAACAACTTCATCAGTCTGTTAAAGCTGCTCCTTCAGAGCTTCACACAGCCAAGAATGCCCCAAACAAGGTTCATTCACACCCTCAACCAAACAAACCACTTCGCTCATCAACTTTGGATCCTGTGGAAAACCAATCAAGGCAACATTTACCTCAAGCAGCTCAATCATTTCAAGGCAATAACACAATACCAGGTGAATTCCACACTATATTACAAAGGCAAAATGAAATGATGGCACTCCTGGTTCAAGCACAAACCTCCCAATTACTTCCACACAGACACATTCCGGTTTTTGAAGGTGACCCATTGCAGTTTCAGGCTTTCATAAAAGCATTTGAGCATCGTGTAGAGGCAAAAACCAATGATTGTGGTGACTGCTTATATTATCTGGAGCAGTTTACCAAAGGACAGCCGAGAGATTTGGTGCGCAGTTGCCTCTATATGCCTACAGAGAGAGGCTATGCTACAGCAAAACGCCTACTAAGGGAACACTTCGGAAATCCTTCAAAAATAACAGCAGCCTACCTGGACAAAATCATGGTTTGGCCAAACATCAAATCTGAGGATGTAAAAAATCTCCAAGCTTTTGCACTCTACTTGCGAGAATGCTCCAATGCGATGGAAGAGCTGCAATACTTGGACGAGCTCAATATTCCAGCTAGCATGAAGATGCTCATACAAAAGCTTCCTTACAAATTAAGGGACCAGTGGAGAGGAAAAGCAGCTGACATTGTTGACACACAAAAGCGACGTGCTTGTTTCATAGACATTGTGAAATTTATTGAACAGCAGGTCAGAATTGCTTCAGATCCTGTCTTTGGTGACATTCAGGACATTCCTCAAAATAAAACAATAACCAAACCCAAGCCTATGCATCAAAGAAAATCACAGTTCAGAAGAAGCAGTTTCGCAACTCAGGTGGCAGTTGCCACTGAACCTAAATCGGATACACACCTGGATAAGTTTGTTAACAGAGGCATATACTTCTCCAAGACAAACTCTATTCCCTGTCTTTATTGTAAAAGTGAACATGCATTGGAGCACTGTCCAATACTGCGAAAGAAGGCGCACAGGGAAAAGCTGAACTTTTTAAAAGAAAAAGGCTTGTGTTTTGGTTGCCTGTGCACAGGGCACCTGAGCAAGAGTTGCGACAGGCGCATCACTTGCTCTTACTGCAACAAGACTAAGGCTGCAGCTAACGATTATTTTTCTATCGATTAATCTATAGATTATTTTTTCAATTAATCTATAGATTATTTTTCCTTTTACCGATTATTTTTTTTATTTAAAATGGAGATGAAAAAATAAATGTTGGCCAGTTTTTTCAAAAGGCATGACTTTTATATACAAAAAAAAAAGTATGGCCACTCAGTCAATATTGACAACAACATGACAAAATATTCTGTAACAATGTAAACATTTAAAACTTTTAACATTTAACAAAATTAAAAGTAGCTTATTTGCTTTTTAATGTGCAAATATAAAAGTAAACATCCAGTGCAAATCTTAATATTCTGCAATAGTATAAGCATTTCTAAAGTAAAAGTATTGCTTATTTTGCTTTAAAATGTGCAAAAATAAAGATAAACATCCAATACAAAAAAGTGCAAAACGAAATATTCTGTAACAGTGTAAACATTTCAACAAAAGTAAAAGTATTGCTTATTTTGCTTAATAACACAACAATGATAGTATGATTAAAGTGAAAGTTAATTGTTGGTTTGTACATAGTATATGTAACTGTTAATGTTGTAAAAGGTATTTGCACAACTAATTAACGTTAGCGTTAAAGAGGAGCGCGTCTTTGTAAACACTGAACAGGCACGCCAAACGCGCCTCTCAGAGCGAAACAGTGTTTTAGTTTATGAATTTACAACGCAGATACAAATGACACATTCATGATTTTGTGTAATGATGACAACATATACTCACGCGGACGATTGACTAGTTGATGGTGATGGCAAGAACGCTGTCGGGTGTTTTCTTTTCAAATGTTCCTTCATAGCCGTTGTGCTGCTATGATAGGCCATTTCCGCTCGACACAGTGTGCATACAACAACTGTCAAGTGTTTTGCTTTTTTCGCTGTGCTTATCCCACACTTGAAGGGATGTACCAATGCTGAATGTGGCTTCTGGATTTCACTCAAAAGACCAGACCGTAGTTACTTTTTCCTTTTATTTTCCTTTAGTTTGCAACAGTTTTTCCAACCAAGAAACAGCTTCTTTTTTCTTCTTTAGTCTTTTTAGCAGTCTTTAGCAGTGTTAATAGACTTTAGTTTCTTTAGCTGTCATTAGCTGTCTTTAGTAGCCTTTAGCTTCTTTAGTAGGTGAAAAACCTTTAAGGACAAAACACCACAAGATTAACATGCTGTAAAAAATCAATCAATTATCAATCCCATAATTTACAACTATTAATTAGGCTATCAAACTCTTAACCATTAAACAAGTGCAAGAAAATGGACACATCTTTTCCCTTTAAGTTAAAACAGATTTTAAATAAATTGTCTCAACATAAATGCACCAAGATACATATAAAATACATTTAACACCAGAAACACAATAGATAAATGCAACAGAAAACCCAATATGCAAATACATACCTAACCAATTAACCACCTATTTAGATACATATTTAAAATCCATATTCAATATAAATATATTATTAATTTAGCAGTGAAACACTCACTTAAACGCTGTCCACTGGTAGAAAAATGCCCCTTTTTCTACGCCCTCACCAACACAGTTAAATCCAACACTTTAAATTGAGCGACTTCACCCTCCTGATGAAGCAAACTGCTCCAACATTTATCAAACTAAGCAAAGAATATCAACACTAAACAACAGTTACATAACACACTGTGTGTATTTAGCCTCCAGACTAAGCACGCTACATGCACACAACCCCCCCCCCCCCCCATCTCACCAGCGCAACAGGTGCGCCACACCCACGAAGAGAAATATTAAATCTTACATACTTTTGGCACAACTCTGGGTTATCTGTAATGAACTAAACCTTTTTCCACTCTGCGCTGGCGTCTTTTGTACTCCTTGATTTGACACAGCAGTCTAATTACCGGGCTCGCGCACCAGCAGATGAGACAGGAGCGCTCCGCGTTATACCTGCGCGCGAACGTAAACTGATCGGCTCTGATTTTATAAGCCGACTGGCCGAAATAATGCCGAATTATATACATTTCCTGGGGTTGCCTAGGTGAATAGGGATGCGGATGTGCTCTAAGATAAAATATCCATCCATCCATTTTCTACCGCTTATTCCCTTTTGGGGTCGCGGGGGGCGCTGGAGCCTATCTCAGCTACAATCGGGGAAAATATAATTTTATTAAGTGGGGTTTGGCTTGTTGCTAAACAGCCACGGTTGCGAGCTCGCGCTTCAGCTGACGAGACAGCTGTTCACCGCTACAACATTATTAGGCCGTTTATTGAAATACTCCCACACTTTTGACGACTTTTGGCGTGCTTTTTTTCCCTCGCTCGCACCGCTCGCATCATCTGCTTTGCGCTCCGCCATGACGGCAGTGTGACGTAAATATGCGACGTGTCGAAGCATAAAAACGACGTCGACGTATTTACGTAACCGATGACGTCGACTATGTCGACGCGTCGTTTCAGCCTTAAACAAGACACATCCCGAAGTGCTACATATTGAAAGGAGGCATCTGGAAAGTGGAGGAAATAGCCATCTGCCAAAAATAGAAGCAAAGATTTGCACTACATCATCAACTTGTGGCCATACAGGGGCTGGCAACTATGGAATTTTACCTATCCTGCCCGTTCAAGTGAAGTGCTCAAAGGGCAGCAAGATAGTCCAGACATACGCTTTCCTAGATCCAGGAAGCACAGGGACCTTCTGTTCTGAACAACTGCTGAACAGGCTGAATACAGAATGCCGAAGAACAAGAGTCCACTTGCGCACCATGGGGCACAGTAAGGCGGTCCCTAGCAGCGTTGTAAATGGCCTGAAAATCTCTAATCTTACTGGCAGTAAGTTTTTTGAGCTTCCCGATATGTTCACTCAAATGCAGATGCCTGTGGGTACTAACAATCTGATCAGTGAAGCAGAGCTAGATAAGTGGCCTTACCTCAAAGGCATCAAAATCCCTCGACTAACTGCCAACGTGGATCTGTTAATTGGTACCAACGCCTCCAAGTTAATGGAACCATGGGAGGTGATTAACAGCCACGGAGACGGCCCCTATGCTGTCAGAACCCTACTGGGGTGGGTAATTAATGGGCCAATACAAGGCAACAACTAGCATAATGGGAGCCCCATAGTTACTGTTAACCACATCATCGTTAACAGGTTGGAGGAACCGCTTATCAACCAGAGCATTGGCGGAACACGATCAGCCCAAAATTCCTATGAGTGGACTCAAAGCTTCCGCATTGAAAAAGAGGAGCAAGAAAAGCTTTGCAGTGGGAGAAAAAACTTGCTTTGGAAAAGGAGAGGCAGGAGAGAACATGCTTTGGCCAAAAAGCAGGAAGAGCGAGAGCAAGCTCTGGCCAGAGAGAGAGCTCTAGAGCTAGAAAGACAAAGAGGCTTGGAGCAAACACTTCTCCAGCAGCAACACGAGGAGAAGGAAAAGAGAGAAATGGAAAAGGCAAGACTCAAAGTTTGGAAGCAGAAAGAAAAAAGGATCTGTACTCAAAGAGAAGATGGAGGCAGAGTCTATATCGCTGACCTTTTTTGGAAAAGGTGTATTCGCGAGTATTTACCGTTGCTACAAGAGCGACAAAAGTGGACAAATGAAAAAAGAAAGACCAATAAAGATATGCCTTCTTTGTGAAGGTATGGACTAAAATAATTGCATTATTGCAAAAGGGAACATGAAAACCAAAGAAAAAAGGTTTTGTTTTGGTGTTATGGCTCTATTTGTATGTATTTATTTTTAATTCAATTGGTCTGTTCATCACACCAGTAGCAATTAGGGGCTGGTGTGTTAGAGCCATTTACTGTTTCTGTCCGTCAAATGTATGACGTCATTAAAGGGGTTGGCTCAAGGCCAAGTGCCAGTCTACTTAGGGAGGGGCTGGGATCTTGCTCAGGTGTTGCTGAGTGGAGGCGCAACAGTTTTTGACTGTGCCAGGCTATGATTTGTTTGTTCCCGTTTATTTTCCGTTTTTGTTACCAAGTGAGTTTGATTTACGTGACTGTATATTAATAAATATGTGTGTTAAACATGGACACAATTCTGGACATAAATTATTAGCCAGCTGCACACGTCTAAACTAGCTTCAGTTATATTCGGCAACCAGTAGCAATAATAGTATAGGACTTTACCGCTACAGAGGATGTTGTTACAGTAGTCTAGTCTGGAGGTGATGAAGGCATGGATCAGGGTTTCAGCGGCAGAGAAGGAGAGGGATGGACGGAGACGGGCAATATTTTTGAGGTGTAAGAAAGCAGTTCTTGTGATGTGGTTGACATGGTGTTGAAAAGAGTGGTTATTGTCCAGAATGACTCAGAGGTTGCGGATGTGAGTGGATGAGGACAGAGTGGAGTTGTGAGCAGTTTTGGTGAGGGATTTGGGGCCGATGAGCATGTCAGATTTATCAGTCGAGTTTGAGGAAATTGGAGTGCAGCCATGATTTGATTTCAGTGAGGCAGTCGGTCAGGGTGGAGAGATTTTGTGGAGATGTATAGCTGGACATCATCTGTGAAGCAGTGGAATTGGAGGTGATGGTGGCGGATGATGTTACCGAGGGGGAGCATGTACAGGATGAAGAGAAGTGGACCAAGCATCGAACCCTGGGGGACACCTTGTGACAGAGGGGCAGTACTACCTTTAGAAGAAAGTGTAAATACATATGTATATACTATCTTTAGGAGTATTGATATACTACAGTACAAGGATAGAAACACATACTACATTTCAAAGAAAGTGTATGTATTAATGAACTACAGTACAAGGACAGAAATATTTATATAATATACCAACTTTAAAAGACAGCATACTGATTTACTACAAGGGCAGAAACACATGTTATACTATCTTTAGAAGAAATGGTAAGTATTGATAAATACTTATGAAATATACTATCTTCAGAATAAATCCTAAGTACTGAAGCACTACAAGGACAAATATTTCATCCTGCATGACTTGTATTTAACTCCTGGGTAATCACTGCCCCCTGGTGGGCTTTTTCACCACATACCTTGTCTCCTTTGGTTCCACTCAGACCTTAAGCACCTGGAACGCCCATCCGTCCTCTCTCTCTCTCCTTTGCTTCCCTGTCATATATGAGAACAATGAATAAGTATTGTACTTTCAACACAGTCTTTCCCACTATTCATTGTGGACCCACTGGACCTCGGTCTCTCTGCAGTTACACACGTATGAGGAGAGTATCTGGAGTCAGTGTTATTGACAAAAGTATTTACCTTGGGACCAGGAACTCCTTCCATACCAGGAACCCCAGGCTCGCCCTATAACAACAAGTCAATTCAGGTGTGCAGTAGAAAAACAGTCTAATCGATAAGCACTGGATATGTTTTGGTACTTACCAAAGGTCAAGGGTCACCGGACATGCCGGCATGACCTCTGGGACCAGGCTCGCCCTAGCAAGAGAAAAAGTGGTTACAAGTGAAGTGCATGATGTAAAAAGTTGGATGTAATAGTGCTTACTTTAACTCCAGGTCCACCTTTGGTCCCTGGACTACCAGGTAATTCCTAGAGAGAAACGCAGCACAATCATACACATGTACTAGAACACTTTATTTAGGACCACATGTTAGTGCATTTTAATGTATAATCACCTCATGATAGTATTACACAATTCCCTAAACCAGTGATTCTCTAACTGTGGTACGACAAAGAATAACAGTGTTACTGTTCAAACTGTGGCCAAAAATATTCAATGAATACTTATGGCCACGACACAATTGTATTTCAATGTTGGTCATTGTGGTGGTACTTGGAGAGCAAAGTTGTTTTTCCTGAAGTGGTACTTGGAGAACAACCTTTACATATCTGCTTTTGAAGTCATAAGTCAGGGGAACAAACATTTAAACAAAAACATTATTGCAATATAAATGTTAACAGGGGTGTCTAAACTTTTTCACCAAAAAGTCAAAGTATGCGGGCACTGTTTAGACATTTTTATTTTGTAAAAAAAAAAAAAAAAAGACTCGAGACATTAAAGACAAAACTTAAACAAATACACCTGCTGTCATGCACATTTTGTCCAATCAGAAGCCTGACAAATGGTGGAATTACACCTCTTATTAATTTTTTTATACTAGACGTACAATGACATGTACATTATCTTTAAACCCAGCCTGCACGTACACAGAGCCCTGGGAACATTATTAAAGAGCGAATGATAGAATTATAACATTATAGCAACATGGTGATGCATTACATGTGCAGTGAAGTCCACATTATTTATAAAATCAGCACGCACTAAGGAAACCATTTTGCATGTTTAAGGGAATTATAAAGCATTTAATCATGGTTATAATTATATGGTACATTAGGCTGACCATATTCTGAAATCCCAAAAAGAGGACATATGCGTGCCAAGGCGGGGACTAGGCGAACATTTGCCAATGATACTCGAACTTGCTTTATAAATAATATTAATTAAAATAAAGCATTTTTCTCCTCTGTTGACAGCAGTGTTGGCGCTAGGAATTTTCAAAATGGGGTCCCAGGGACCCCATCAAGTAAAAAAAAATGGGGTACCACAGTAACATTTTGGGGTCCCACTTTTTTGTAAGCGTTTTGAAAACAAATGATAAATGGATGCATTATTCTGTTATATCTCACATTCTATTTTGTGTTTTGAAAAAAGGTTGTCATAAAAGTTACTTCATTCATTAAAACAATTTTTTTTTTTTTAAAAGTACAAAATGGATGGATGGAAAACTAATTTTGAAAAGTATGTTTTTGGGGTGGAGGAGTCTGATCAGGTGCTAGTTAGCTTGAAGCTAACAGCTAGCTAGCCTGTGGATCCAGCGGGGGATAAAAGTGAAGTTTCCATGGACTCAAAGACTAAAACAAGACATTTACTGGAAACTTGGCACAGGATGAAGTTAAAAAGATTGACTTTACACTCACCTTATTGTTTACCATCAAGTCTTTCTTTTGACAGCCCCTCGCGCTAAAATTGTCCCAGTGCAAACTGAGGAAGTGTTTGTCATTGACAAAACTTTCAGCCAATCAAAATTTACGACCAATAAAAACGCAATACACGGGGACGGAAATGTGACCTGACAAATATAAACAAAACAAAACTCTGGCGGAAAGCAATAATCGAGACAATAAAAAAACAAGCAAGCCGGGCGGTAGGTAAAAAAAAGAAAAAAGTCCTTTCTGATTTCAATGCTTAAAAAGACAAAAAGTGCGGTAACACCAACACTGCTTGACAGTTTAACAAAATAAGTCACTTATATTCTGTAACTGTGTGGAATGCTAAAACACCCTCTGCTGTGTTTACAAGGTCTTCTCCTTTTCCAGGTCGCACAAAGTACTCTTTCAATTTAGCAGACAAGCTCTTGCCCTGCACAGCTGTTTTGTACTTTGTAGTGTCGATATGGGCTTGTAGATCTTTATTTGCCACAGATACATACGTTCCTGCTTTGCACACAGAGCATTCTGCTTCCCATGTGTCACGGCCAGGACCAAAATACGATTACTTTTTCCGCAAATCATCCGTGAAGTTGCATTTACGTTTCGGCATTTCTGGTTTTCATGTCTGTCTCTCCACTCACTAGCTCTCTCGCTATCTGTCTCTGCCCCTCCCTCACGAATGTTTCTGCGTGCGCATGTAACAGGTACTTTAGCTAGTATAGTAGAAAATAAACACGACAGTACACAGTGTTGTCAATATGACGGGTGTAACATGAATATTAAATAGAAAATAACAGTGACGTCAATATGACGGGTGTAACATTAATAACAGTGACGTCACTTTAACAGTGTTCATTCATTGTCTTTACCGTAGCATAAAAAGTGCAGATGGCCTTAAAACGCCACAGCACTCAGTCACCATATGCAAGTACCCAAAATAAAGACTCGACATAAATATAAATTCAATGGGATCAGAACCATTGGAAGAAACGGGATTAAAAGCCGATGCTAACCACCCATGACAATACATGGGTACGGCTAGTAGCTACTATTGGCAAACAAATTCACTTACCAACTCTGCTTAATATCTTATCATCAACACTCTCTCGTCGCAACTCGGCCCTGATGGTTGGCACCTATAAGTTTACAATTAGTTGTAAAATCATTGGTATGTTTTCATCTACAAAACCATTCTGGGTATCACTCAATATTATCTGTCTTGTCTTTTAACAAAGAAACAAGGAAGTCACAATCTTTGTTTAATGAATGTTCTGCAATTTGTCGTCCCCAAAGTAAGAACTGAACTGGGCAAGAAAGCATTTAGGTTTTCAGCACCGAAGGCTTGGAATAACCTACAATCGAATATTAAACTTCAAACCCTAGTTACGTTGAATGAGTTTAAAGCTTCTGTGAAAGGACTGCAGTCTACCTTGTCTGTATGCACATGTGTCATGTGAGCAAGTTTTAATGTTGTAAATGTGATGTTTTATGTATTTGTTTACTGTTTTTAATGTAACCTTGCTGCTGCCCTCTTGGCCAGGTCTCCCTTGGAAAAGAGATCTTTGATCTCAATGGGATTTTACCTGGTTAAATAAAGGCTAATAATAATAATAATAATGCCATTGTTTACAAAATGTTAGACAGTTTTTACGATATGCAGGCAAACGACAACTTTAAAACATACCGGCTTCAGATGTCCCCAACCTTAGCCACCGCACCTGGCAGCCATCTTGGGACGGTGCATCATACAGAGCGCGATAGGCTGCAGTGGGTCACGTGAGCGTGTGTGTTAAACTCACGAGATTAAACGTGGAAAGGGCGCAGGTAATATGAGGGGATGCCATGAGAGGAAATATGGCTTATTCCCCCCGTGTTACACGCACGCCTCCACACTTTGTTTTGTTTAACCTTATCTTAACTCTGGACGTACATTGAAAATACACGCAACCTTAACTCAAAATGCCGGACATTTAAGGCATTTAAGAAACCCCGCCGGACACCCCGGACACCCCCGCAGAAGAGGACATGTCCGGGGAAAAGAGGACATATGGTCAGCCTAGCCTAGGTTTAAGAATAAACTTAAACATTTCCAACGATATGAATGAAATACAATTTAAACAATCCATCCTAATTATAAGAATAAACTTAAACATCACTGATAACTTTTTAAATTTACTTTCAGTCAACCTAAACAATTTTGTAAACATCAGTGAAATTATCTTCTTTAAACATTCTCACTAGTGATGGGTCCGGCAACACTGATGCATCGGCGCATGCGTCGAGCTCATAGAGCAAAACCCTGTGTCGGTGCGCGTACCGCTTTTAGAAAGTCACGTGACCGATCATGAGCTGTTTTGGTCACGTGACCGATATGCGAACTGTGTCGCACTGACGCCTCCTCTGTGCCCTGTGAGCGGGTCTTTTCTACAGCCGGAGAAATAATAACGAAGAGAAATCGTCTAAAATGTAATGCGTCGGAAAAACTTTTTTTATTTTATTTTATTTTTTTTAATAAAAATGTGTAAAAAAAATAAAATTAAAAAAATTCCCAGTCCACAATCATGCACAACACGTTCTCTTAGATTTCCATGTTATGATACATGTTCACATTATTTATTGACTGTATCTAAAAAAGATAAAAATATATTTTTATTTAAATGAAGATATGAAATAATCCTAAATGAAATACAATGACTTAATAAATAAATGGGTTGTACTTGTATAGCGCTTTTCTACCTTCAAGGTACTCAAAGCGCTTTGACACTACTTCCACATTTACCCATTCACACACACATTCACACACTGATGGAGACTTGGTTTATATTATTGTATATACTAGGGCAGGGGTCACCAGGTAGCCCGTAAGGACCAGATGAGTCACTGGCCTGTTCTAAAAATATCTCAAAGAGCAGCACTTACCAGTGAGCTGCCTCTATTTTTTAAATTTTATTTATTTACTAGCAAGCTGGTCTCGCTTTGCTCGACATTTTTAATTCTAAAAGAGACAAAACTCAAATAGAATTTGAAAATCCAAGAAAATATTTTAAAGACTTGGTCTTCACTTGGAATAAGCGGTAGAAACCGACTCAGTGGCCTAGTGGTTAGAGTGTCCGTCCTGAGATCGGTAGGTTGGGAGTTCAAATCCCGGCCGAGTCATACCAAAGACTATAAAAATGGGACCCATTACCTCCCTGCTTGGCACTCAGCATCAAGGGTTGGAATTGGGGGTTAAATCACCAAAATGATTCCCGGGCGCAGCCACCGCTGCTGCCCACTGCTCCCCTCACCTCCCAGGGGGTGATCAAGGGTGATGGGTCAAATGCAAAGAATAATTTCGCCACACCTAGTGTGTGTGTGACAATCATTGGTACTTTAACTTTAACTTTAAAATGGATGGATGGATGGGTCTTCACTTGTTTAAATAAATTCATTTATTTTTTACTTTGCTTCTTATTACTTTTAGAAATACAATTTTAGAGAAAAAATACAACCTTAAAAATGATTTTAGGATTTTTAAACAAATATACCTCTTTACCTTATAAATTTCTTCCTCTTCTTTCCTGACAGTTTAAGTCAATGTTCAAGTATTTTTTTATTTTTTTTATTGTAAAGAATAATAAATATTTTAGCTTCTGGTTTTTCGACGAAGAATATTTGTGAAATATTTCTTCAAACTTACTATGATTAAAATTCAAAAAAATTATTCTGGCAAATCTAGAAAATCTGTAGAATCAAATTTAAATCTTATTTCAAAGTATTTTGAATTTCTTTTAAAATTTTTGTTCTGGAAAATCTAGAAGAAATACTGATTTGGGGCACGATGGCGAGCGCCTGGTGGCCGGGCCTGCCCCCATGGGGCCCGGCCGGGCACAGCCCGAAGAGGCAACGTGGGTCCCCCCTCCAATGGGCTCACCACCCATAGCAGGGGTCATAGAGGTCGGGTGCGATGTGAGCTGGGCGGCAGCCGAAGGCAGGGCACTTGGCGGTCCGATCCTCGGCTACAGAAGCTAGCTCTTGGGACGTCACCTCGCTGGGGGGGAAGGAGCCTGAGCTAGTGCGCGAGGTGGAGAAGTTCCGGCTAGATATAGTCGGACTCACTTCGACGCACAGCAAGGGCTCTGGAACCACTTCTCTCGAGAGGGGCTTTACTCTCTTCCACTCTGGCGTTGCCGGCAGTGAGAGGCGACGGGCTGGGGTGGCAATTCTTGTTTCCCCCCGGCTCAGAGCCTGCACATTGGAGTTCAACCCGGTGGACGAGAGGGTAGCTTCCCTCCGCCTTCGGGTGGGGGAACGGGTCCTGACTGTGGTTTGCGCTTATGCGCCAAACCGCAGCTCAGAGTACCCACCCTTTTTGGATGCACTCGAGGGAGTACTTGAGAGTGCGCCCCCGGGTGATTCCCTCGTTCTACTGGGAGACTTCAATGCTCATGTTGGCAGCGACAGTGAAACCTGGAGAGGCGTGATTGGGAAGAATGGCCGCCCGGATCTGAATCCGAGTGGTGTTTTGTTATTGGACTTTTGTGCTCGTCACAGATTGTCAATAACAAACACCATGTTCAAACATAAGGGTGTCCATATGTGCACTTGGCACCAGGACACCCTAGGCCGCAGTTCCATGATCGACTTTGTAGTTGTGTCATCGGATTTGCGGCCTCATGTTTTGGACACTCGGGTGAAGAGAGGGGCGGAGCTTTCTACCGATCACCACCTGGTGGTGAGTTGGCTGCGATGGTGGGGGAGGATGCCGGACAGACCTGGCAGGCCCAAACGCATTGTGAGGGTTTGCTGGGAACGTCTGGCAGAGTCTCCTGTCAGAGAGAGTTTCAATTCCCACCTCCGGAAGAACTTTGAACATGTCACGAGGGAGGTGCTGGACATTGAGTCCGAATGGACCATGTTCCGCGCCTCTATTGTCGAGGCGGCTGATTGGAGCTGTGGCCGCAAGGTAGTTGGTGCTTGTCGTGGCGGTAATCCTAGAACCCGTTGGTGGACACCGGCGGTGAGGGATGCCGTCAAGCTGAAGAAGGAGTCCTATCGGGTTCTTTTGGCTCATAGGACTCCTGAGGCAGCGGACAGGTACCGACAGGCCAAGCGGTGTGCGGCTTCAGCGGTCGCAGAGGCAAAAACTCGGACATGGGAGGAGTTCGGTGAGGCCATGGAAAACGACTTCCGGACGGCTTCGAAGCAATTCTGGTCCACCATCCGCCGCCTCAGGAAGGGGAAGCAGTGCACTATCAACACCGTGTATGGTGAGGATGGTGTTCTACTGACCTCGACTGCGGATGTTGTGGATCGGTGGAGGGAATACTTCGAAGACCTCCTCAATCCCACCAACACGTCTTCCTATGAGGAAGCAGTGCCTGGGGAGTCTGTGGTGGGCTCTCCTATTTCTGGGGCTGAGGTTGCTGAGGTAGTTAAAAAGCTCCTCGGTGGCAAGGCCCCGGGGGTAGATGAGATCCGCCCGGAGTTCCTTAAGGCTCTGGATGCTGTGGGGCTGTCTTGGTTGACAAGACTCTGCAGCATCGCGTGGACATCGGGGGCGGTACCTCTGGATTGGCAGACCGGGGTGGTGGTTCCTCTCTTTAAGAAGGGGAACCGGAGGGTGTGTTCTAACTATCGTGGGATCACACTCCTCCGCCTTCCCGGTAAGGTCTATTCAGGTGTACTGGAGAGGAGGCTACGCCGGATAGTCGAACCTCGGATTCAGGAGGAACAGTGTGGTTTTCGTCCTGGTCGTGGAACTGTGGACCAGCCCTATACTCTCGGCAGGGTCCTTGAGGGTGCATGGGAGTTTGCCCAACCAGTCTACATGTGTTTTGTGGACTTGGAGAAGGCATTCGACCGTGTCCCTCGGGAAGTCCTGTGGGGAGTGCTCAGAGAGTACGGGGTATCGGACTGTCTGATTGTGGCAGTCCGCTCCCTGTATGATCAGTGCCAGAGCTTGGTCCGCATTGCCGGTAGTAAGTCGGACACGTTTCCAGTGAGGGTTGGACTCCGCCAAGGCTGCCCTTTGTCACCGATTCTGTTCATAACTTTTATGGACAGAATTTCTAGGCGCAGTCAAGGCGTTGAGGGGATCTGGTTTGGTGGCTGCAGGATTAGGTCTCTGCTTTTTGCAGATGATGTGGTCCTGATGGCTTCATCTGGCCAGGATCTTCAGCTCTCACTGGATCGGTTCGCAGCTGAGTGTGAAGCGACTGGGATGAGAATCAGCACCTCCAAGTCCGAGTCCATGGTTCTCGCCCGGAAAAGGGTGGAGTGCCATCTCCGGGTTGGGGAGGAGATCTTGCCCCAAGTGGAGGAGTTCAAGTACCTCGGAGTCTTGTTCACGAGTGGGGGAAGAGTGGATCGTGAGATCGACAGGCGGATCGGTGCGGCGTCTTCAGTAATGCGGACGCTGTATCGATCCGTTGTGGTGAAGAAGGAGCTGAGCCGGAAGGCAAAGCTCTCAATTTACCGGTCGATCTACGTTCCCATCCTCACCTATGGTCATGAGCTTTGGGTTATGACCGAAAGGACAAGATCACGGGTACAAGCGGCCGAAATTAGTTTCCTCCGCCGGGTGGCGGGGCTCTCCCTTAGAGATAGGGTGAGAAGCTCTGCCATCCGGGAGGAGCTCAAAGTAAAGCCGCTGCTCCTCCACATTGAGAGGAGCCAGATGAGGTGGTTCGGGCATCTGGTCAGGATGCCACCCGAACGCCTCCCTAGAGAGGTGTTTAGGGCACGTCCCACCGGTAGGAGGCCGCGGGGAAGACCCAGGACACGTTGGGAAGTCTATGTCTCCCGGCTGGCCTGGGAACGCCTCGGGGTCCCACAGGAAGAGCTGGACGAAGTGGCTGGGGAGAGGGAAGTCTGGGCTTCCCTGCTTAAGCTGCTGCCCCCGCGACCCGACCTCGGATAAGCGGAAGAAGATGGATGGATGGATGGATGGATTTCTTCAAACTTACTATGATTAAAATTCAAAAAAATTATTCTGGCAAATCTAGAAAATCTGTAGAATCAAATTTATATCTTATTTCAAAGTATTTGGAATTTCTTTTAAAATTTTTGTTCTGGAAAATCTAGAAGAAATACTGATTTGTCTTTGTTAGAAATATAGCTTGGTCCAATTTGTTAAATATTCTAACAAAGTGCAGATTGGATTTTAACCAATTTAAAACATGTCATCAAAATTCTAAAATTTATTTTAATCAGGAAAAATTACTAATGATGTTCAGTAAATTCTTTTTTTAATATTTTCAAAAAGATTCAAATTAGCTAGTTTTTCTCCTTTTTGTCGGTTGAATTTTGAATTTTAAAGAGTCGAAATTGAAGATAAACTATGTTTCAAAATGTTATTTTAATTTTTTTCGTGTTTTCTCCTCTTTTAAACCGTTCAATTAAGTGTTTTTTTCATCATTTATTCTCTACAAAAAACCTTCCGTAAAAGGAAAAAAAAAAAAGTACGACGGAATGACAGACAGAAATACCCATTTTTTTATATATATAAAATTATTTATTTAAGTATTCTTGTTTAACTCACACTTACGTGTAACTTACAAATGACAATATATTTATTTATTTAAGTGTGTATCAAACTGGTAGCCCTTTGCATTAATCAGTACCCAAGAAGTAGTTTTTGGTTTCAAAAAGGTTGGTGACCCCTGTACTAGGGCATAAAATCAGTGTCAGTTGAGTCGGTCCATAGGTTGCCTGTAGGGATTTTTAATGTCCAGCAGATGTCAGTATTTAGTGACACAGTATCGACACAGTATCAATTAGTGATGGGTCCGGCAACACCGATGCATCGGCGCATGCGTCGAGCTCAGAGCGAAACCCTGTGTCGGTGCACGTACTGCTTTTAGAAAGTCACGTGACCGATCATGAGCTGTTTTGGTCACGTGACCGATACGCGAACTGTGTCGCACTGACGCCTCCTCTGTGCCCTGTGAAAGGGTCTTTTCTACAGCCGGAGAAATAATAACTAAGAAGAGAAAGCGTCTAAAATTGAATACGTTGGAAAAACCCTCCGGGTTGGGGAGGAGATCTTGCCCCAAGTGGAGGAGTTCAAGTACCTCGGAGTCTTGTTCACGATTGGGGGAAGAGTGGATCGTGAGATCGACAGGCGGATCGGTGCGGCGTCTTCAGTAATGCGGACGCTGTATCGATCCGTTGTGGTGAAGAAGGAGCTGAGCCGCAGGGCCGGCCCGTGGCATAGGCCGTATAGGCAAATGCTAAGGGCGCCGTCCATCAGGGGGCGCCACGCCAGTGCCACAAATGTTGGAGAAAAAAAAAAAAAAAGAAAGTTGGTACTATTATTTCTAAATACAAAAAATAATCCCACGTTAATTAAAATGCAAAGTAAAGCCTATTTAATAGAAATATTATTTGTTACAACATTACGCCCCCCCCCTCCCTCTCCCTTACCGTAACATGACTCTTCTTGGACGTCACCACATCAAAAAATCAACACAAGATGTCAAAACGGCCAAAACTGTCAGGTGCCCAAGGAAGAAAAAAGAGAAAAGAAGAGGAGTAGAAACGAGAAAAGACAGAGGTAGCAGGTAGGTAACGTTAGCCTACATGAAATTATTTGTCTGTTACAGAATGTGATAGTAACCTGGCTTGTTAGCATTAAGCTAATGTTACATGATTCGGCAATTGCTAATCAATAAATAGCTAGTTCTGTTTTAATGTCGGGTTAATATTGTGGAGGGGGCTAAATTGTTATGGAAAATAATAATGTAACGTTAGGTAATTACTGTACTCCCACCTTACATTCCTCAGGTATTAGATCTTTTAAGCAGGTGTTTTTTGTTTACATTGTTATTGCCTTCTGGTTAGCTAATGTTTGCCCTGCAGGTAATAATCACTTGTCCACCCCTTTATATATTAGGTATAGTTGTAAGTAAAAAAAAAAAAAAAAAGGTCAAAGATAAAGCTATTCGGTTTCTTGTGAGGGAGGGGGGGGGGGGCGCGCCACCTAAAATCTTGCCTAGGGCGCCAGATTGGTTAGGGCCGGGCCTGCTGAGCCGGAAGGCAAAGCTCTCAATTTACCGGTCGATCTACGTTCCCATCCTCACCTATGGTCATGAGCTTTGGGTTATGACCGAAAGGACAAGATCACGGGTACAAGCGGCCGAAATGAGTTTCCTCCGCCGGGTGGCGGGGCTCTCCCTTAGAGATAGGGTGAGAAGCTCTGCCATCCGGGAGGAGCTCAAAGTAAAGCCGCTGCTCCTCCACATCGAGAGGAGCCAGATGAGGTGGTTCGGGCATCTGGTCAGGATGCCACCCGAACGCCTCCCTAGGGAGGTGTTTAGGGCACGTCCGACCGGTAGGAGGCCGCGGGGAAGACCCAGGACACGTTGGGAAGACGATGTCTCCCGGCTGGCCTGGGAACGCCTCGGGGTCCCACAGGAAGAGCTGGACGAAGTGGCTGGGGAGAGGGAAGTCTGGGCTTCCCTGCTTAGGCTGCTGCCCCCGCGACCCGACCTCGGATAAGCGGAAGAAGATGGATGGGATGGATGGATGGAAAAACTGTTTTTAAAAAACAAAATAAAAGTGTAAAAAAAAAAAAAAAATTCCAGGTCCACAAGCATCCTCATTCACAACACGTTCTCTTAGATTTCCATGTTATGATACATGTTCACATTATTTATTGACTGTATCTAAAAAAAAAACAAAAAATATATTTTTATTTAAATGAAGTTATGAAATAATTCTAAATGAAATACAATGACTTGGTTTATATTATTGTATATACTAGGTCAGTGGTTCTCAACCTTTTTTCAGCAATGTACCCCCTGTGAATTTTTTTAAATTCAAGTACCCCCTAATCAGAGCAAAGCATTTTTGGTTGAAAAAAAAAAAAGATAAAGAAGTAAAACACAGCACTATGTCATCAGTTTCTGATTTATTAAATTGTATAACAGTGCAAAATATTGCTCATTTGTAGTGGTCTTTCTTGAACTATTTGGAAAAAAAGATAATAACTAAAAACTTGTTGAAAAATAAACAAGTGATTCAATTATAAATAAAGATTTCTACACATAGAAGTAATCATCAACTTAAAGTGCCATCTTTGGGGATTGTATTAGAGCTCCATCTAGATTCATGAACTTAATTCTAAACATTTCTTCACAAAAAAAAAAATCTTTAACATCAATATTTATGGAACATGTCCACAAACAATCTAGCTGTCAACACTGAATATTGCATTGTTGCATTTCTTTTCACAGTTCTTTTTGACAGACATTTTAGTGACAAACCTGAGCTTGTGCTTCACTGAGTTTATGAACTTACATTCATATTTTGTTTAAGTATTATTCAATAAATATATTTATAAATGATTTTTGAATTGTTGCTATTTTTAGAATATTTAAAAAAAAATCTCACGTACCCCTTGGCATACCTTCAAGTACCCCCAGGGGTACGCGTACCCCCATTTGAGAACCACTGTACTAGGTTATAAAATCTGTGTCAGTTGAGTCGGTCCATAGGTTGCCTGTAGGGATTTTTAATGTCCAGCAGATGTCAGTATTTAGTGACACAGTATCGACACAGTATCAATACAGTTTTGCAATGTGTTGAAACGCTTCATGACGCCTCATCAACCCATCACTACCACTGATAACTTTTTAAATTTACTTTCAGTCAACCTAAACAATTTTGTAAACATCAGTGAAATTATCTTCTTTAAATATTCTCACTGTACAAAACACTTCTTTCCCTTGGTTTCCTCACCAGTTGCGTCTTCTGAGTCCACACAGGAGCTGTCTTCCTTCCTCTTAGCAGCATGTCAAAAAGGAGTGACTGACTGAAGCTCAAACATTTTGAGCATGTGCTCTGAGCAGGTGAACAGGTGAATTCAATCAAAGCAATCTGTTGGAAGCAGGTGGAGCTGTTCAGCCCTGAGCTCTCACTGTTGCCCCTTCAGGCCTGGAGTGTGCTCTACATGCTGCTCTGTACTTTGACTTGACAATATGTAATATGTACAATATACACACTGCAAGTATATATATCATGTAGTAACATACACCTTCATAACAAAATGTAATATGTACAATATACACACTGCAAGTATACACATAATGTGGTGAGGTGAATTACATTTATATAGCGCTTTTCTCTAGTGACTCGAAGCGCTTTACATAGTGAAACCCAATATCTAAGTTACATTTAAACCAGTGTGGGTGGCACAGGGAGCAGGTGGGTAAAGTGCCTTGCCCAAAGACACAATGGCAGTGACGAGGATGGCTGAAGCGGGAATCGAACCTGGAACCCTCAAGTTGCTGGCACGGCCGCTCTACCAACCGAGCTATACCGTATATATATATATATATATATATATATATATATATATATATATATATATATATATATATATATACATATATATATGTATATATATATATATATATGTATATATATATATATATATATATATATATACATATATATACGTATATATATATATATACATATATATATATGTATATATATATATATATATGTATATAATATATATATATATATATATATATATATATATATATATATATATATATATATATATATACATATATATATATATATATATATATATATATATATATACATATATATATACATACATATTAGGACTGCAACTAACAACTAATTTGATAATCGATGAATCTGTCGATTATTACTTCGATTAAACAATTAATAATCGGATAAAAGAGACAAACTACATGTCTATCCTTTCCAGTATTTTATTGGGAAAAAAAACAGCATACTGGCACCATACTTATTTTGATTATTGTTTCTCAGCTGTTTGTAAATGTTGCAGTTTATAAATAAAGGTTTATAAAAAAAAAAATTAAAAAAAATAAATAAAAAGTAGCCTCTGCTCATGTGGCTGTTTCAAGGTGCACAATAAGGAGGCACTTAAAGAAAAATTGGCTGCATGGTGGAGTCTCCAGAAGAAAGCAATTTCTGCGCAAATGTCACAAAGTACCCCGCTTACATTACGCCAAACAGCACAGAGACAAGCCTCAAAACTTCTGGAACAAAGTAATTTGGAGTAATGGACTCGACCATGAAGCCCATTTTTCTGGTATGGGGGTGTATTAGTGACCAAGGCATGGGTAACTTACACATCTGTGAAGGCACCATTAATGCTGAAAGGTACATACAGCTTTTGGAGCAACATATGTTGCCATCAAAGCAATGTCTTTTTCATGGACGCCCCTGCTTATTTCAGCAAGACAATGCTCCATAGTAAAAGAGTGTGGGTACTAGCCTGTAGTCCAGACATTGAAAATGTGTGAAGGCTAAAATATGAGAAGGGAGACTGTTGAACAACTTAAGCTGTACATCAAGCAAGAATGGGAACTAATTCCACTTCTCAGTTCCCAAACCTTTACTGAGTGTTGTTAAAAGGAAAGGCCATGTAATACACTGGTAAAAACGCCTTTTTTGCAATGTATTGCTGCCATTAAATTCTAAGTTTATGATTATATGCAAAAAATAACATCGTTTCTCAGTGTGAACATGAAATATCTTGTCTTTGAAGGAAAATGATTTGTTGCATTCTCTTTTTATTTACCATTTACACAACTTCACTGCTTCTGGCTTTTGTCATCGATATTTTGTTGGTATTGATCTGAGTTTTGTGTGCAGCACATTCCAGTGATGACATGATGATGTGTCCTGACTGCCCTCGCATGCGACCGCTTAACGACCCGTCGCGGTGAAGGCGCTCCAGGAGGCGGTGCAGAAATACAACCAGGAGTCCAACAACCAGCATTACTTTGCTCTGCTGGAAGTTGGACGTGTGCTGAGCGGGGTGAGTACTTCCTCTTTGCGTGCGGCGAGAGGCGTTTAACACGGGCTTCCATCCTGACGCAGTACATCCCTTCCGTCGGCACGATGACCTACCCCAAGTTCATCCTGGTTGAGACAAACTGTCCCAAAGACTCCCGCATCGCCCCGGAGGCCTGCACGCCTCGCTGCCCCCATAGAGCTGTAAGTTCCAGTGCCCAAACATGCTAGTGCTATTATGCTAAAGCATCTTTTTGTCTCGTCATGGAATCTTCTCTGACTTTTGTCTTACAGCAACACGCCGTTTGCTCAACATCCTATTCTTCCAAGAATGGAGTTCCATCGCCACAGTGTGAATTATTCCCAGCCAAAGTAAGTCCACACTTTAAAGGTGCGTTCATTATTTGATCATTATCACACCAACTGCGTGGTAGGACTCTACCGCCCTCGGGCCTGGCGAGGTGGAGCCCCAGTGCGGGTCGTCCTTCCACCAAAGTCCTGAAGCTGGACAGCTGAGCACTTCTCAGCTGACCAACACTGACCCGGCTCTCCACCAGATTTGTCCCTTCCCTCTCGCCGTACAACTGCCGCAGCAAGAGGCGGTTTAAGGTGCGCCTTGTTATCGCCGCACATGGCGAGTCAATAAAAAGATTGGAATTCCAGATCCTCTCTCTTCTTCTGGCCCTAAACTCGTCCGATGTGTGGGTAGATCCCGGATCTGCAAACGTGTGACTCGTTTGACCGTTCTCTGAGTGGAGCTTTGCACCTCTCGGAGCTCCGGCACGTTCTCCTCGGGTGCTTTATCAGGCACACCAGACGTCAGATCATTCAACTTGAACACAGAATGAAAATCAACAATTACCATCAATTCCGGACAGGGTTGTACTAATTAATACTAATACTAATGAATTAAAAACAGTAACATACTGCTTCTGAAAAATACCTGTAGTATTTTTTTTAAGGACATGACTGCGCGCCCTCGTCACATTGCTGGTAAAACGAGCAGACGCAGAGTCAGTGACGGGCAAGCTACTTGGAAAATGTAGTAAGCTAAGCTACAAGTTACTCTTGATTAAATGTAGCTAAGCTCTCCCCAGAGAATTGTAGCAAGCTATACTACAAGCTGAACGGCAAAAGTAGCTTGCTTCATCAAAGCTACATTTAAAGGAGCCATATGTAATTGTGTGGCCAGAAATGGTACTGCAATCAGGGTCAAAGTTCTGTAGTCCCCTCCCCCTCTCCCTGACTGAGGTTGGCAGATACGCAGCCAAGTCCAGCTGGATGGACTGGACTACTCCAAAAAACTTCAAACTTCCACTGCCTCTTACTAGGGGTTGAGGTGCTGAATAGACAAGTGGTTTGTTAATAACAAATCTCTAACCAACACATTTTACACAGAAATGAGGCTATTTTCAGGAAGAAGTAGGTCATGCCTGCATACAATATCACAACAATCACATGGTTATTGTCAGTACTATCAGAAAACAAAGACTAAAACCAACGCTAGCAATGGTTATACTGGTGAAAATAGGTAGAGCATGCTTAGCAGACTAATGTAACTAAAGAGGAGACATTTTACCAAGGTATGCCGAAAGGCTACTGTTTCAAACCTTTCAGATTGCCATATTACTGTACTATACTGTACTGTACGTCGTCATGTCTTTTATAAGGATTGTGAATGATGGTCAAAATTCCAGAAAAGTGCAGTTCCCCTTTAAAAGAACAAGTGTCATTAACAGACTAGCAGCCAGGCTAGTGCATGATTGGATGTAAGAAACAAAATTAAGTTAAAAGGCTCACCAGTTGATGGTCACATGACTGCCACGAGCATTATAAACAATCATTAAAATAAAAAATGAATCTGTGACTCTTGATCACTATGACAGCAAAATTAAGTAATTTGTTGTTCATTATAGTTAACATACAGAACACAGGACACACAGTTGAATTAAAATAAATAAATCAAGTTTAGGAAGGGAAATATGATGATGGCATATATATATATATATATATATATATATATATATATATATATATATATATATATATATATATATATATATATACGTGCAGTGTGTATATTGTACATGTTACGTATTGTTATGAAGGTGTCTGTTACTACATCATATATATATATATGTGCAGTGTGTATATTGTACATATTACATTTTGTTATGAAGGTGTCTGTTACTACATGATATATATACTTGCAGTGTGTATATTGTACATATTACATATTTGTATGAAAGTGTATGTTACTACATTATATATATACTTGCAGTGTGTATATTGTACATATTACATATTGTCAAGTCAAAGTACAGAGCAGCATGTAGAGCACACTCCAGGCCTGAAGGGGCAACAGTGAGAGCTGAGGGCTGAACATCTCCACCTGCTTCCAACAGATTGCTTTGATTGAATTCACCTGTTCACCTGCTCAGAGCACATGCTCAAAAATGTTTGAGCTTCAGTCAGTCACTCCTTTTTGACATGCTGCTAAGAGGAAGGAAGACAGCTCCTGTGTGGACTCAGAAGACGCAACTGGTGAGGAAACCAAGGGAAAGTAGTGTTTTGTACTGAGAATGTTTAAAGAAGATAATTTCACTGATGTTTACAAAATTGTTTAGGTTGACTGAAAGTAAATTTAAAAAGTTATCAGTGATGTTTAAGTTTATTCTTATAATTAGGATGGATTGTTTAAATTTTATTTCATTCATATTGTTGGAAATGTTTAAGTTTATTCTTAAACCTAGGCTAGGCTGACCATACGTCCTCTTTTCCCCGGTGTTGTGCCGGGAAACGCACCCCTGCCATAGAATGCACCCCATAACGCGGGAGCGCGCTTAAGTCACTCGGTTACGTCGCTCGTCTCGAAAAGTATATCTAAACTCTGCTGTAATGACCGAAGTGGCTGAAATTGCCTCTTTTAAATCGCCTCTTTCGGCATATAAATGTACATAAAGTGAAATAATCCAAGTTTTCTTTACTTGTGGATGGATTAAAAATTGTGAGCTTTAATGATTTCGCCGTCATTAGATCAGATAAGGTGAAAACAATAACCAATTAATATTGGAATATTTGCTGTCCCGAAAATGTAGTATTGTCTACCTTATACTGTAAAGAATATATACACCAAAGTAAACCTCTATATGTACTTTTTTAGAGACATCAAGGAGAACGAATGTTTGCTGCTTCATTCGACGTGTTGTCTCACTTAATAGATTGCTTTCAGATCCTGAGGAAAATCGATAGTTTGGCAAATGTCCAAAGTGGTTTCAAGATAGCATTATCAAAACATAATTAAAATGCTCTTTTACACATTTTTAAGCATTGTTTTTTCTCTCCCTTAGATTCAAACATCAGCCCAATGTTGTTTTCACCTTTTTAATTTACTAGTGGAAATCGATCCTTCGCTGTACAGAGCTATTTTCGACTATAAAACAAAAGTTATTTATTCAACGGCTATCTCCAAAGTAGAAAAAAATGAAATTCGCCGAAAGTCCGCAAGGTACAATGTTGAAGGTGAGTGGCATTTTCAGAAACTTTTATATTCAAGAGATTTGAAGAAGTCACATGTCATATTGGCCTACCTTTAGCTATGTAACTATGCAGGATTGACTCCCCAAGTATTATCCAAGACACTTGGTAAACTACTTAGAGCGATATATGTTGGCGCTAGAGTTTTTCTGACCAGTTTGGCATTTGAACGCATGTTCTTTCTGACATGTGTTTGTTATTCCCCTGGGAATGTGAAAAACATATGAAAACCAATAATATATTTGCAGATACAGAACTTGCACACTGTTGAGTTGAGTTTGAGTTTATTTCGAACATGCAAGCATACAACATGATACATCACAATCTCCAGTTTCTCTTTTCAACATGTTCGAAAAGGAGTAGGAAGAAGCAGAGCTTATTTAATCCTACCCCTTTTCTTTTACATAACAGTTGCTAAAACTTTTGTTCACTTCCTGTTCTCAATTTATTCACAATATACTCCATAAGTAATCACAATAAAATAAGTAAATAAATAATTGGTGAAGTAAGTTACATTTCATATGTTGAGATAAGTAAGATTATTTTGTGAGTGAAAGAATGGATGAGTTAAATAAATTCAGAATGTTTATCATGGTTCTTCTTCTTTGTACTTTGTAAACACTTTAAGTTTGAAGAGTTTCTTGAAGTGGATCATATTAGTACATTGTTTGATTGCTTTGCTTAATCCATTCCATAATTTAATTCCACATACTGATATACTGAAGGTCTTAAGTGTTGTACGTGCATACAAATGTTTTAAATTACATTTCTCCCTAAGATTATATTTCTCCTCTTTTTTTGAGAAGAATTGTTGTATATTCTTGGGTAGCAGGTTATAGTTTGCTTTGTGTATATTTTTAGCTGTTTGCAAATTCACTGTCGTAGAATTTCAGTATCTTTGATTCAATAAATAAAGGATTTGTGTGTTCTCTATATCCAACATTATGTATTATTCTAACCGATCTTTTTTGTAACACCGTTAATGAATGAAGTGTACTTTTGTAATTATTTCCCCATATTTCTACACAGTAACTCAGATATGGTAACACTAGTGAGCAGTAGAGAATATGAAGTGATTTTTTGTCTAGAACATGTTTTGCTTTATTCATTATTGACGTGTTTCTTGCTACTTTATGTTGTGTATTTTTTACGTGAGATTTCCAGTTCAATTTATCATCAATCATTATACCTAGAAATTTGGTTTCATTTACTCTTTCAATTTCTATTCCGTCTTTGTATTTGTTTGACTTTCTCTTCTACTCTTACCAAATAGCATTATTTTAGTTTTACTGAGATTCAACGATAGTCTGTTTTTGTCAAACCATCTTTTTAATTTTTTAATTTCTTCTGTTATTATTTGTAGTATCTTCTGTGTGTTCTCTCCTGAACAAAACACTGTTGTATCATCCGCAAATAATACTAACTTTAAATCTTTTGTAACTTTACAAAATGTAATTTATATATAGATTGAATAATTTAGGTCCTAGTATTGATCCCTGAGGTACACCACAGGATATATTTAGCGTTGTAGAGGTGTGTTCGCCTACCTTCACGTATTGTTTCCTGTTCATTAGATAACTTCTTATACAGTTTAAGACTAACCCTCTGATGCCATATCGTTCTAGTTTTTTGATTAAAATATTGTGATTAATTGTGTCAAATGCTTTAGTTAGATCCATAAAAACTGCTGCCGCACATTTTTTATTATCTATAGCATTGGTAATTTCAATTAAAGCCATCGAAGTTGAAACATTAGCTCTGTATCCATATTGATTTTCTTCGAGTATTCTATTTTTATTTATGAAACTCTCTAATCTGTTATTGAACAGTTTTTCAATGATTTTAGAAAATTGTGGAAGTAAGGAAACAGGTCTATAGTTTGTAAATTGATGTTTGTCGCCAGTCTTGTAAATTGGTGCAACTTTAGCTATTTTCATTTTGTTTGGAAATGTACCTGTTTGAAATGATAGGTTACTAATATACATTAATGGTCCTGAGATCTCTTCAATAACCTTTTTTATCGTTTCCATATCAATTTCATTACTATCAGTTGAAGTCTTAGATTTACATTTTTTCACGATTAACTATTTCCTCCTGTGTCACATTACTGAGGAACATGGAGTTGGGATTTCGCTCTATGGTATCATCCTCAATTGAAACTGGGTCTGGAATCCTTTCTTCCAATTTTGATCCAATATTTACAAAATAATTATTGAAGCTTTCAACTACTTCCTTTATGTTGTCATTTTTTTTATTTCCGTCTAAGAAGTATTGAGGGTAGTCCCTCTTAGTGCCATTTTTAATAATGCTATTGAGGATGCCCCATGTTGCTCTCATATTAGTTTTGTTCTTGTCCAATAATTCACTGTAATATTCTTTTCTACATAATCGTAGTATGTATGTTAACTTGTTTTTATACTTTTTGTACCGGTACTTAATTTCTGCCTCTGTAGTTCTTTGTGCTATAAATTTCCTATATAGTGTATTCTTCTTCTTACAAGCATTTTTTAATCCTTTTGTCATCCATGGTTGATTATTCTTTCTCTGCTTATTACTGAGTTGTATCCATGGACAATGTTTGTTATAAAGTATTATGAACTTGTTTAAGAAATGTTCATATGCTTCATCAACCTCATTTTCATTGTACACATTGTCCCAATCTTGCTTTTGTAGCTCAATTTTGAAAGCAATCATCCTCTTCTCTGTGCACAGTCTTCGAAATGTGACAATAATGGTATTATATAATTGTGTTATCAATCATTTTTAAAGATGTTATAATTGTTTACTTAACTTCCCTGTCATTGTATTTTAAATCCACTTCCAAATCCTTCATATTATTTTATTAGAAGACACTATTTAAAAGTAGGCCCCTAGGTTTGAACGTGTGAGTCAATTGTGTGTGTCCTGTGATGGACTTGTTACCTGCCCAGGATGTTTTCCTACCTTGCCCAATATTTGCTGGGATAGGCTGCAGCACCACCTGTGACCCTGATTATGGGTAAGTGGTGCCTTAGGTAAGGATGGACAATGGTTATTGCAGGAAATCTTACACAAGAATCTCTTGTTGCGATAATATTTCCTTTGCCTGTGTCTCCATTTTTTTTTTATTTTGCTAAAGGATTCTCTGCAAATCATTTTACTTGATACAACTTTTCTTCAGGAAATTTTTAACATTTCATGCAGTTGCAGCTGAACATTGAGCCCTCCATGGCAAATTTTTATTTATCCAATTCATCTTTAACATTGGGTGTCTCAACATGATAACAAACCCATCTGGATGTAGCAACCTTCACAAGAAAATGTTTCTTGGGGTTGATATATTTTCCAATGTATTTCTTAGGAGAGGAAATGTACTACATCGGTGTGACCAGACCCTCCAAAAAACAGGTTGTGTGTGGACAGAAAAGAGGCCAATGATGTCTTCACTGAGTTCCATGCCAGTGCCATAGGAGCCCACACGGGACAAAAAAAGACCCGAGACGCCATTCCCAGGTGATATTTCTGGCCTGGAATGGTCGCGGACATTGATAAATGGGTAATTCAATGACACTTGAAGCAAATTCGCTTTTTATCTAATCCTACTACAAGTTTCCTTTATTACACAATATGAAATGACAGTCACCAAATGTTGCCAGCTGATGGTAACGTTGTTCATATGAATTGTGTTCTTTGCAATTGGCCGATTGTACCGTTTGCCAGGCCAGCCATCCCAAAAAAGGAGGTGGAATACACACCTATAAAGGTAAATATATTTTATATATATATTTTCTTCCATGGCTTTGCTCTGAGTCCGAGGGTCACAGAGGAAGCTGTAAAAACAGGTTAATTACTACTACACAACAGCATGTTAACATATTAAAATAGATTTTGATATTTGTATTTATTTACACCCAATAAATTATTAAACTGTCTCCAATGATCCTGCTCCTAATCTGATCTTCTTTATTCTACTTTTTCAGGTCAAACACCCATTTGAGCTTATAGGCATGGACCTGGTGGGAAAAAAAACCCAAAATGACAATCAATATATCTGTGTCATGATTGATTATTTTACTAAATGGCCACAGGCTTATCCACTCAAATCCAAAAATGCGGCAGAGGTGACCGAATGCATTATAAACATTTTTCATCAGTTTGAGGCACCAAAAAGGATATTGACGGACCAAGGCACAGAATTTGTCAATGCGGTAAATATGGAAACCACGACAACTATTTGACTGAATTCATGTGTACATTGTAACAGCTTCCAAATATTAGTGTTCCCACATTCATTTTTACATAAACTTTTCTGTGGTTAATACAAAATGCTACATATCCTAAGACATACAGTATGTGCACTCTACATTTACAGATTAACAGGAGTGTGTGTGCCAAGCTGGGCATCCAGCGGAGCCTCTGTGCCCCCTACCATCCTCAGACTAATGGTTTGGTGGAGAGGATGAATGGGACCATCCAAAGGTGAAGGAAATATAGCTCCTACCTTTTCTGGGGTCAATCTATTCATTAAATATGATCTATGTGGTCTTCAGTTTACGCTAGTACAATTCAATTGTGGGGTTTTTGACAAATGCAAATTGTAATTTAAAATTTGAATGTTTTATTTTCCAGGGCGCTCAGCAAACTTGTGGGCACAAAACCTGAAACTTGGGACGAATACCTAGATGCCATTATGTTTGGACTCCGAACCAAAAAACAAATGACGTCATACTCCCCCTTTTTTTCGATGTTTGGGAGAGAGGCCCCGCTACCCATCAGAGGTCCATAAGCACTACAGGGTTAGTGAAGAAATCCTACCATGATTTGATTACGAGTTTCAATAGAAACTGCTCTGTAAATGCAACTGGAAACAGTGTTAATGCAAAGGCAAACAAGCTACACTGTCTCCTGTGAAAAACATTTGAAAAAAATTCCTGCAAAATACTTTTTTGTTCAGTTGGACAGCAGTGTTGAGGCCATTGTGGTAGAGGAAGCTCTGGGGGAGGACAGAGCGGCTGGAGAGCGTGAGGGTTATTGTGCTCAGCAATGTGGCAAAGCAGCAGGAGCGCACCAGGCGGAGGCTGACAACAGGTGCACCTAGGGCAAATATTAAAGTTGGAGAGCAGGTCTGGCGGCAGAAAGTCAGGAACCAGCAGAGGAAGGGTGGGAAGTTGGAGGCAAACTTCCTGGGCCCGTACATAGTAACAGCACTGGAGGGAAAAAGTGCAGATCTGGAAGGACAAAATGGTAAAGTTTTCCGGAGGGTGAACATTGACCACCTCATCAAGGTTAGGCTTTAAGTGTCGCGTATACCTCATCAAATACAGTCTTCCACAACCTCTTCTACACCACCTCAGACACCCGCTGCTTCATATCCAGCAAAGACACACCGCCCCACCGTCATTCGTCTGGCCAAATCCACCATAACAGCACCTCCACCAGCCTCCTCACCTCCAGCTGCTTGTTTTGGAGAGGTAGAGGAAAAAACTCAAAAATATAAAAAAACTTAAATCCAAAAATGTAAGTTTTTTTTTTTTTTTGTCATTCTGTGCTTACTCAGTTGGAAAAAAAAAGTTATGAGCGTAAAGCAACTCATAATTTTCAGAAAAGGAAATCGTAACATTTTTAAGAATTGTGGTTGAAATGGAAAATATGTTTGAGAAGGGGTTTTATGTTATAATAAAAGGTTAATGAATACAGCATGTTTCATGGTTTGATATGGTTCATCTTCTGCAGATGTGAAAGAGGCATTTGCAGGGAAGAATGCCCATGTCCTTCTTTCAAAGATTGCAAAGTTTCAATTGTATTTTTGGGACATCCAGAAGGTTGGTCCCAGCCAGGAGCTTGAGAGCGAGGTATTATGCTGTCATTTTTGTCTGATGCCTTTACATCACTTCATATATGTGCAATTCTGGACTATACACATTTTAATCAGGATTATTTTCTATTAATAAAGTTAATAATACATAAATTGCAATTTGGTGACCGGCAAAATTAGTTGATACTGAATATATGTAGCATTTACACACAGTCAGTCAACATATGGAACTGCATGTCTCACGCACAATTAATTTATTTTTCAATCTTTCATAGGTAATCAATGCCTACCTCACCTGTCTTGTGAGGAACCACAATAAAACAAGTGCAGGAGAGGCTGGTGTCATCGACAGTTTTTCGATGACTGCAATTTGGCTAGGGAAAATACCAAGACTCCGGACAGTATGTATAGGGGACTGTTATGCACATGGAATTCGTTTCTTTGATTATGCAATACATTTTCATTAGTTCCTCTTATTTACAGCTGAATCCAATGGCATTCTCCATCCTTGTGGGAATCATGAATGAACACCACCACTGGATGTTGACGGTGAGATGAGAAGTACTGTGCAAATCTTGCTTTTATAAGATTTGTATCAGTGGTTTTGAAGGCCCTCTATACTTTCAAGGGTTGAACTCCCTTTCAAATGCCATTTCTGAAGTCTAAAAGATTTTCATGTACCATTTCAATCTTACAGATTAATCTGTCTAATAGGTTTGTGCCTCACTTATCTTGTTTCCATGTTAAAAACACAAAGGTCATCTACCCACATGAGAGGAGAAGCCTTTTTTGGATCCATTGGGGGAATCTAAAAGGAACATTCAGAGATGCCTGGAGTCAACAAGGTATTTTTTTTCCATTAAAGGATGATGTCTGATACATAGTACTTGCACTATAACGTCAGACAAAAAGCAGCTCTAAGAGCTGCTAAATGACAATGGTGCAATAGTTTTTTTTACAAGTAATATTTCTATCATTAAGGGGCTTTATGCGAAAGAAAGACTGCAATGTGACAAGGTGGGCATGCAGCACCCTGGCCCATGTACGCCAGCAAGATGGCACATAATGTGGTGTCCTGGCCTTAAAAGTAAGTGTACTGTAAACTACTGAAACAATGTGGACAACCTCAAGGTCATTACCTTTTTTCATAGGAGAAATCCATGACCTGGTTTCTTACATGTTTGTGATATGTACCATTAAGTAGTCCAAAATTTTGATGTTAACAAGAATAACTTGCGTATATTCATATGTTGCTCAAAGTAAAAACATGGATCTTAGCATCTTGCTAGTTTATGAATTTATCTTAAGATGCTAATACGCTAACCTAAGTTATTTTTTAGTTTGCAGAGAAAATATTGAAAGGGCAGCCAATTAACATTGAGACGCATCTTACGGCTGTGAACAATTTGAGACTGGATATTGCCACTGTCCTCCAAGAAACAGGTGAATTTTATTTTTAGCAGATCAATATTAATGTTTGAGCTGTTTTAAATCCCATGCCCTTCAGTTGAAATGACAGAGGAGGGGGTAAATCATAATAGAGGAATATACAGCACTGTATCCGAATGCTTAGTTCAAACCTGAAATGGCCCATAACCTTGGTACAAGACACTATATTGTACCAATTTATAAATGCTGGATATTCTGGAATTAAGTAACATTAATAGTGCATGTGTGGAAGGGGTCCTCTGGGTCCTACTGTCTCACTTTCTTTTAACCCTCTGTCAGGGTTCCCCAAACTTTTTGACTCGGGGGCCGCATTGGGTTTAAAGAAATTGTGTGTGTGGTCTTTATAATCTGTTTTGTCTTTTAACATTGATGTTCATCAACATTTAACATTGTCACGTTATCGATGGGAAAATTCATTTTTAGACAATATGATTTGCCTGAGCGGCTAGGAGACACCAAGAGTAACAAGCGGTATTAAATGGATTAGAAAAGAAAGATTTAAAAAAAAATTACAAAAAATAAAAATTAAAAAATTAAAAATAAAAACTTTTTGTTTAACTTGGGACTTCCTGTGGGCTGGATTTTGGATGCTGGGGGCCGGATCCGGCCCGCGGGCCGTAGTTTCGGGACCCCTGGTCTAGGTAATACAAGACAGTCTTGATTTTAAGCATTTGAAAATTGGTTGACTGCTTAACATATTGCTTTACTTTAACACATTTAAAAACAGATTCTAACATGTAAATATTTCTCGGTAAATGATGACTTATTTCAAATGAGGTTTGCCACTAACATTTTTAAACCATAAAAAATATTGATGGCACAGATTAAATCAAATAATCAGGACAGCCTAATACAATTACATATTACTGGAGTTTATTTTAATTTCAGCAAGATATTTGAAGAAATTCGAGAGTGAATATTGATGCATACTCTTTTTCGGAACAGATGATCTCAGCAAGGTCTGTCACAGCTGTGGGATGGAGGAGAGCGATAACCTCAATGGGTACGTTTTCACTGTGCAATACAGTCAGGCTGTGAAATAGCAGGGTGTAGATAACATCATTGTTGTAGTAAAATGAAAAATGTATTTTGGTGACAATGCATAATGCGTATGAGTTCAAACAGTGTACCTTCTGTTTTAATGTGTTTGTGTACAAATTGGTTGAATGATAAAGAGGTAAAAAAAATTTAATAAGCCCTACAAATGTTAGTGAAACCAACAAATACGGAACAGTTTACTGAACTCTTCCATGACCTACTCCCTCATTTCATTCAGAAGCTGGAAAAAGGTCTCAGTCCATTTCATGTGTAGTATGAGCAAGTGGATTCTGTGGCTGTGAAGTCTCGATATGGAGCTGTAACAGTGATAATGATGAATTATTTAAATCCGGAATTTATATACATTTAATGGCCCAACTTATCTGCCTCCTCACCTCCATCCTCTCCCCCCACCTTACATCTGCTGTGACATCTGTGATAGGTGGTTTCACCACAAGTGTGTCCTGAGGCCAGATGTGGATGGGGATTACCTGTGCCCTGCGTGTTCATGATGAGGGATGGAGTGTTGGAAGTATTAATCTATATTTATGTTATCACCTTCTGCCCAATATATAATTCTGTTTATAGATGTATAGTTTTTTATGAGTTACATTTTATTACAAAAAAGTGTTCTATTTTGATTGTCTTTGTGTTCACTTTATTTGATGTTTGACTTTGAATATTGTATATATAAAATATTTAATTATGGGTGGATTTTGTTATTTGTTTGTATTAAAAGAAATTGCATTATACCTTGTTTGATAAGAAATTATATTTCTTCTCCTCTGACCTGAAAAAAACTATTTAATTACAAGACTGGTTTTAGATTATATTATCGTAATACCGATGTATTTATGATGTCTGGTGTGACAGGGACTTTACCTCTATTGTGACGTAAACTTTGTTAGAGAAGTCCCATGTACCAAGAGCTGGGGATACTGTACATACCAAGAAAAACATAAAGGGTGCATTCTCAAGCAGCTGGCCTGAACGTCCTGCCTGAAAATGGGGGGTGCATTCTCAGGCAAGTGGAAAATGCACCCCCATCATAACTCCACTTCTGGTGGTCCAATTTTCACATGGTTTTCAGTGTATACAGGGGGGGTGGGGGGGGGGGCTATGATGAGTCACCAGGGTGAGTGTCATGTCTCTATGACCTGCCTAGCTAGAGATAGATGGGGGGTGCATTCTATGGCAGGTGGAAAATGCACCCCCATCATAACTCCACTTCTGGTAGTCCGATCATCACATGGTTTTCAGTGAATACAGGGGGGGGGGCTATGATGAGTCACCAGGGTGAGTGTCATGTCTCTATGACCTTCCTAGCCAGAGATAGATGGGGGGTGCATTCTATGGCAGGTGGAAAATGCACCCCCATCATAACTCCACTTCTGGTAGTCCGATCATCACATGGTTTTCAGTGAATACAGGGTGGGGCTATGATGAGTCACCAGGGTGAGTGTCATGTCTCTATGACCTTCCTAGCCAGAGATAGATGGGGGGTGCATTCTCAGGCAGGTGGGAAATGCACCCCCCCATAACTCCGCCTCTGGTACTTAGGGTACTTTTGGTAACGTTATTTGTGAATGTTCAATTTGAAACTTCTTAAAACCAAATCAATGGTAGATATCAGATGCATTCATTTATGTATTCATCCATCCACCCATGAGCTTCTTAAAGTTAAAGAAAATGTCATATTTTTAAAATACGAGTATTGGATCACGACAACACGTCGAATGAAGCAGCCTAGCAAACATTCGTTCTCCTTGATGTCTCTAAAAAAGTACTTAGAGGTTTACTTTGGTGTATATATTCTTTACAGTAAGCTGTCAAGGTAGACAATACTACATTTTCGGGACAGCAAATATTCCAATATTAATTGGTTATTGTTTTCGCCTTATCTGATCTAATGACGGCGAAATCATTAAAGGCTCACAATTTGGAATCCATCCACAAGTAAGGATAATTTCACTTTATGTACTTTATTATGCCGAAAGAGGCGATTTCAGCCACTTGAATGACGGCGAAATCATTAAAGGCTCACAATTTTGAATCCATCCACAAGTAAAGAAAACTTGGATTCTTTCACTTTATGTACATTTTTATGCCGAAAGAGGCGATTTCAGCCAACAGCCGAGTTTAGATATACTTTTCGAGACGAGTGACGTAAACGCGCTCCCACGTCAGGGGGTGAATTCTATGGCAGGGGTGCGTTTCCCGGCACAATACCGGCGGCACAACACCTGACATGCCTCTTCTTGCGGGTGTGTCGATCCGGGCGGGGTTTCTTAAATGTCCGGCGTTTTGAGTTAGGGTTGCGTGTATTTTCAATGTATGTCCAGAGTTAAGAAGGGGTTAAACAAAACAAAGTGTGGAGGCGTGCGTGTAACACGGGTGGCAAATAAGCCATATTTCCTCTCATGGCATCCCTTCATATTACCTGCGGCCTTTCCACGTTTAATCTCGCGAGTTTAACACACGCGCTCACGTGATTTGTTGCAGCCTATCACGTGACCCGCTGCAGCCTATCGCGCTCTATATGATCCACCGTCCCAAGATGGCTGCCAGGTGCGGTGGCTAAGCCTGGGTACATCTGAAGCCGGTATGTTTTAAAGTTGTCGTTTGCCTGCATATCGTAAAAACAACCGTCCAACATTGTACAACTAATTGTAAATTTATAAGTGCCGACCATCAGGGCCGAGTTGCGACGAGAGAGTGTGTCGATGTTAAGATATTAAGCAGAGTTGGTAAGTGAAGTTGTTTGCTAATAGTAGCTACTAGCCGTACCCATGTATTGTCTATGGGCGGTTAGCATCGGCTTTTAATCCCGTTTCCTCCAATGTTTCTGATCCCATTGAATTTATATTTATGTCGAGTCTTTATTTTGGGTACTTACATATGGTGACTGAGTGTTATGGCGTTTTAAGGCCATCTGCACTTTTTATGCTACGGTAAAGACAATGAATGGACACTGTTACACCCGTCATAGTGACGTCACTGTTATTTTCTATTGTTTAATATTGTTAATGTTACACCCGTCATAGTGACGTCACTGTTAATGTTACACCCGTCATAGTGACGTCACTGTTATTTTCTATTGTTTAATGTTCATGTTACACCCGTCATAGTGATGTCACTGTTATTTCTATTGTTTAATATTGTTCATGTTACACCCGTCATAGTGACTGTGTACTGTCGTGTTTGTTATTTTGTACATACAT
The DNA here is from genome assembly GCF_033978685.3 of Nerophis lumbriciformis. Taxonomy (NCBI): domain Eukaryota; kingdom Metazoa; phylum Chordata; class Actinopteri; order Syngnathiformes; family Syngnathidae; genus Nerophis; species Nerophis lumbriciformis. Next base: position 18,877,388 of record NC_084568.2, read on the forward strand.
GTGATTGTTTAATATTGTTAAAGTTAGCAGTATTATTGCTAATATTATAATAAGTGTAACTTATTTATTGAAGGTCGAACGATAGATGACTTAATGTTGATGTTTATGTGCGCACATTGATTGAACTCCGGTTCCTGTGTTTACGTAGGCCAGGTCCTTGTAATGATAGTGTTTGACCACATGGTGGTAGTAAGAGTCTACAAATGACTAGGAACCAATATATAGGATGTGTCAGGTAGGACTCTTGGGAGAGGTACACACCTTGTACGCACGAGTGTTGAAGTAGCGTTTGTAATATGTGGTCGTGATTAAAAGACAGTTCTGCAAGTCATCCAACGATGTGTTATTTAAAACAATAACATAACATGGTACCAGGAGTGAACGAAAATTGAAGTGGTGTATTGTGAAAAGCGACATGGATTTGAAGCCACCTGAAAAGCTGAAGCTAAGTGGAAATGTCGACAGCAATTGGCGCACCTTCAAGCAGCAGTTCCAGCTGTACATGGCGGCCATGGCACTGCAGGATAAGCCGGATGCAAGGAAGGTAGCGTTACTGCTTACAATAGCAGGCCCACATGCCATTGAAGTTTACAACACTTTTGTGTTTGACAATCCAGATGAAAAAAACAAGTTGGATGTTGTCATTGACAAGTTTGATGGTCATTGCTCTCCCAAGAAGAATGAGACATATGAGAGATATGTGTTCCGTTCAAGAGTGCAAGCTCATGGAGAAAGTTTTGACAGTTTTGTGACTGATTTGAGGCTGAAAGCACAAACTTGCAACTTTGCTACACTGAAGGACTCTATGATAAGGGATCAGATTGTATGTGGCATAGAAGACAAAAAAGTCAGAGAAAGACTGTTGAGAGAGACAGAATTGTCGTTGGAGAATGCCATTAAAATTTGTCATGCAGCAGAATTGTCACAGATGCACGTCAAGACGTTTGGTGAAATGGCGTCCACCGCAGCAATCAGCGTGGGAGGCGATAACGTGTATGTCGTGTCAAGGGGATGGAAGTCGCAGCCTGCACAGCAGAAGAGTGACGTCATGTTCCAATGCAAGCGCTGTGGATCGCAGCACAAGCCAAAGCGGTGTCCAGCATTTGGTAAGCAGTGTTCCAAATGCTATGGAAAAAATCACTTTGCCAAACAATGTTTTGCTAAAGGAAAACCATGCGCTAAAAAGGAAAAATCTGTCAATGTAGTGGAGGACACTGATCTGGGGGAAACATTCTTTGTTGGCCTAGTGAACAGTGAAAATAAAACTGAAGAAGTAGTCAATGCTGTTGAAAAAGACAAGTGGATTGCACCGCTACAAATAAATGGAACTCGAGTTAACATGAAACTAGATACTGGTGCAAAGGCAAACTTGATCAACATGTCAGACATCAAGGAATTGAGAGAAAAACCGAAAATCCACAAAACAACAGTTGTACTGAAAGACTACAATGGTCGTAGCATCGACAGTCTGGGCACATGCAAATTGAGAGTCACTGTAAAAGGAAAAGTGCACTACCTGCTATTTTCAGTTGTCACTGAAGAACGCGAGTCAATATTGGGTGACAAAGCATGTGAAGTTTTAGGACTGGTGAAAAGAGTGTATCTTGTGAACACAGATGTGAGGGCTCAAAAAATTGAAACTGATTCAATAGTGCAGAACTACGCTGGTGTGTTCACTGGTTTTGGTGCTTTACCTTTTACATACAAAATACAGCTTAAAGAGCAGGCACGTCCAGTTGTCCATGCAGCGCGAAGAGTTCCAGCAGCACTTAAAGAGCATCTCAAAAAGGAACTGGACCGGATGACAACACTGGGTGTAATAAAGAAAATTGAGGAACCAACAGATTGGGTAAACTCCATGGTCTGTGTGAAAAAGAAAAATGGCGATCTAAGAATATGCATGGATCCAAAAGACTTGAATGAAAACATAAAACGTGAGCACTACCAAATACCAAAACGTGAAGAAATAGCCAGTGAGATGGCTGGTGCAAAATATTTCTCAAAATTGGATGCGTCAAATGGCTTTTGGCAAATCAAACTAGACGAAAACAGTAGCAAATACTGCACTTTCAACACGCCTTTTGGTCGCTACTGCTTCCAACGCCTACCATTTGGGATCAAATCTGCATCAGAAATATTCCATAGAGCAATGGAACATATCATTGAAGGCTTGGAAGGCGTGCGAGCGTACATCGACGACATTGCTGTGTGGGGAAGAACAGCAAAAGAACACAACGAAAGGCTGACCAAAGTGTTGGAAAGAGTACAACAATATGGACTCAAATTAAACAAAAATAAGTGTCAGTTTGGAGTGTCAGAGATAATTTTTCTGGGAGACAAGCTCAGTGCACATGGCGTTCAACCTGATGATGAAAAAATACACGCCATACAAAGAATGCCGAGTCCCACAGACAAGACAGGTGTACAGCGTATATTGGGCGTGGTCAACTATATTGGCAAGTTCATCCCAAACCTTGCTGTGAAAACATCCTGCATTCGTGAACTCCTTCACAATGACACAGAGTTCAAGTGGACGTCCAGGCACGAGAATGAGTGGCAGAGACTGAAGGAAACACTCACTACTGCACCTGTGCTGACGTTCTTCGACCCTACAAAGAAAACAAAGGTGTCAACAGATGCTTCAAAAGATGGACTGGGTGGAGTTTTACTACAGGCTGATGATGAACACTGGAAACCAGTAGCCTATGCATCACGATCCATGACACAGGCTGAATGTAGGTATGCTCAAATAGAAAAGGAATGTCTAGGGTTAGCATATGGCCTGCAGAGCTTCCACAACTATGTTTATGGTCTCCCTACCTTCACTGTAGAAACAGACCATCGCCCACTAGTTTCCATCATCAAGAAAAACTTGAATGACATGACACCACGAATACAACGTTTCATGATGAAGATGCAGCCATATGATTTTCAGCTCATCTACACACCTGGAAAGCACTTGATACTGGCTGATGCACTCTCAAGAGCACCCATGAAAAACAGCGTCAGTGCTACTGAAGAGGATGTACAAAACCATGTGAATATGGTGTCAGCTACACTTCCAGTGTCAGACATAAAATCACAACAAATTGCTGAGGAAACGGCAAAAGATGAAGAGTTGCAGCGTGTTATTACCAACATGCAGAATGGATGGCCTCCACGTTCCAGCCCACGGTTCTTCCATGTTAGAGGTGAACTAAGTGTTGTGGATGGACTTTTACTGAAGCGAAACCGAATAGTCATTCCACAAACATTGAGGCAGGATATACTACAAAGAATCCATGAAGGTCATCTAGGGATTGAAAAGTGCAAGAGACGAGCACGCGACACTGTATACTGGCCTGGAATCAACAAAGACATTGACAACATGATTGGTAGATGTGCAACATGTCAAAAATACAGAAACAAACAAACCAAAGAACCCATGATATTGCCTGAAGTTCTTACTGCACCATGGCAGAAAGTGGGAATGGACTTGTTTTATTTGAAGGGCAAAGAGTATGTTGTTGTAATTGACTACTATTCTAATTTCCCTGAAATGGCTTTGCTATCAAGCACATCATCAAACTGTGTGATCACGCATGTCAAATCTATATTTGCTAGACATGGTATACCGCATACTGTGGTGAGTGACAATGGACCATGTTTCAACAGTAAAGAGTGGCAGCAATTTGCAAAACACTATGATTTCAGACACGTGACGTCAAGCCCTCTGTATGCACAGTCAAATGGAAAGGCTGAGAAAGGAGTACATATTCTCAAACAACTTTTGAAGAAAGCAGTGGATAGTAACTCTGATCCATACCTAGCACTACTTAGCTACAGAGCGACACCTCTTGAGTGTGCTTGTCACCCTCTGAACTACTGATGAACAGAAAGCTTCGTACTACGCTACCAAGTATGTCTACACCAACGCAGAGTCAAAAAGTACAATGGAAGCTAAAGCAACAAAAGCTAAAGCAGAAGTCGTTTTATGACAAAGCAGCCAAATCGCTCCCACTACTATCACCAAGTGACACAGTGAGAATTGAAGGTCCTGATGGTTGGAAAACCAAAGCTACTGTTCTTCAAGAAACATCACCACGATCATATACTGTGAGGAGTGAAGAAGGACAGATACTACGTCGCAATCGTCGCAGTTTGCTGAGGGTTCCAGAGACTGTTCCAAACCAAGAAACAGCCGAGTCCGAGGTTTCATCTACACCGACTGTTTCAAACCAAGCAACAGCTGAGTCCGAGGTTTCATCTACACCCACTGACTGTGAAACAATGCCAATGCAGCACATAAATGAAGATGTGACTGACGATCCTGAACGTGTTGAGAAGATCCACAAGGCAGATCAAGAAACCTGTGAATGATGACTACGTGTATTGAACTCGTATAATATCAAACTGATTGACTAGCTAAAGAGTTAATGTTTTTTAAAATACTTTAAATGTTTTCTAATACTGTGGTGCGTGGATAGTTTTTGAAAAGATTGCATATTCATGTGGTCAAGATAGAAAAACAAGTAATTTGTTTAATACAAACATTGTATTAGCAATGGGTGCTTAGTTTAGAAAGGGGGATGTAATGATAGTGTTTGACCACATGGTGGTAGTAAGAGTCTACAAATGACTAGGAACCAATATATAGGATGTGTCAGGTAGGACTCTTGGGAGAGGTACACACCTTGTACGCACGAGTGTTGAAGTAGCGTTTGTAATATGTGATCGTGATTAAAAGACAGTTCTGCAAGTCATCCAACGATGTGTTATTTAAAACAATAACATAACAGTCCCTAAGTCTTGGATGGCGAGCTGTAGATAGGCCTTGAGCCCAAGAATCTCCACCTCTCAACCCCTGAACTCCACCTGCTCTGGTCGGGCCGGTAGGCGGGTTATAGCCGAACCCCTTGACTCGCACCTCATTACTCTGCGGCCCTTTGCACTACCTCATACACACCCTGCCCATAAACTGAACTCTCACTACAAACTGCCATATCCACAACCCCAACCCGTGTGGCCGTATGAACTGTGAATGCGCATATGGACTGCGATCAATCTCATATGACTCCTATGAACTTTAAGAACTTTTGATACTACCTTGTATGAATTACCTGAACTCTTAATCAATGAACTAAACCAACATTGTTTGAGTTTTCTTTTGTTTTGAATGGCCATTCCTATCAATGTCTGTCCGCTATTTGTTGCACTGTACATATTTAAATAACACCAGTATCACTTAAAGCATTTAATTGTGTCTGTCCTACTCTCTCCAAGTCGTAACCTAAACTTCTGATTAGCCCAATATTGAGAACTTCCACTATAGTAGCTAAAGTACCTGTTACATGCACACGCAGAAACATTCGTGAGGGAGGGGCAGAGACAGAGCTAGTGAGTGGAGAGACAGACATGAAAACCAGAAATGCCGAAACGTAAATGCAACTTCACGGAGGATTTTCGTAAAAAGTATTCGTGTTTTGTTTCCTGGCCGTGACACATGGGAAGCAGAATGCTCTGTGTGCAAAGCAGGAACGTATGTATCTGTGGCAAATAAAGATCTACAAGCCCATATCGACACTACAAAGTACAAAACAGCTGTGCAGGGCGAGAGCTCGTCTGCTAAATTGACAGAGTACTTTGTGCGACCTGGAAAAGGAGAAGACATTGTAAACGCAGCAGAGGGTGTTTTAGCATTCCACACAGTTACAGAATATAAGTGACTTATTTTGTTAAACTGTCAAGCAGTGTTGCCGTTACCGCACTTTTTGTCTTTTTAAGCATTGAAATCAGAAAGGACTTTTTTCTTTTTTTTACCTACCGCCCGGCTTGCTTGTTTTTTTGTCTCAATTACTGCTTTCCGCCAGAGTTTTGTTTTGTTTATATTTGTCAGGTCACATTTCCGTCCCCGTGTATTGCGTTTTTATTGGTCGTAAATTTTGATTGGCTGAAAGTTTTGTCAATGACAAACACTTCCTCAGTTGGACAATTTTAGCGCGAGGTGCTGTCAAAAGACTTGATGGTAAACAATAAGGTGAGTGTAAAGTCAACCTTTCTAACTTCATCCTGTGCCAAGTTTCCAGTAAATGTCTTGTTTTAGTCTTTGAGTCCATGGAAACTTCACTTATCTCCCGCTGGATCCACACTGTTCCAGGATGGAGACAGGCTAGCTGTTAGCTTCAAGCTAACTAGCACCCGATCAGACTCCTCCACCCCAAAAACATACTTTTTAAAATTAGTTTTCCATCCATTTTCTACTAATATTTATTTTTTTAATGAATGAAGTAACGTTTATGACAACCTTTTTCCAAAACACAAAATAAAATGTGAGATATAACAGAATAATGCATCCATTTATAATTTGTTTTCAAAACGCTTACAAAATAAGTGGGACCCCAAAATTTTACTGTGGTACTCCATTTTTTTACTTGATGGGGTCCCTGGGACCCCATTTTGAAAATTCCTAGTGCCAACACTGCTGTCAACCGAGGAGAAAAATGCTTTATTTAAATAAAAATATTATTTATAAAGCAAGTTCGAGTATCATTGGCAAATTTTCGCCTAGTCCCCGTCTTGGCACGTACATATGTCCTCTTTTTGGGATTTCAGAATATGGTCAGCCTAATGTAGCATATCATATCCATGATTAAATGCTTTATAATTCCCTTAAACATGCAAAATGGTTTCCTTAGTGCGTGCTGATTTTATAAATGTGGACTTCACTGCACATGTAATACATCACCATGTTGCTATAATGTTATAATTCTATCATTCGCTCTTTAATAATGTTCCCAGGGCTCTGTGTACGTGCAGGCTGGGTTTAAAGATAATGTACATGTCATTGTACGTCTAGTATAAAAAAAACTAATAAGAGGTGTAATGCCACCATTTGTCAGGCTTCTGATTTGACAAAATGTGCATGACAGCAGGTGTATTTGTTTAAGTTTTGTCTTTAATGTCTCGAGTTTTTTTTTTTACAAAATAAAAATATGTCAAAACAGTGCCCGCATACTTTGACTTTTTGGTGAAAAAGTTTAGACACCCCTGTTAATATTTATATTGCAATAATGTTTTTGTTTAAATGCTTGTTCCCCTGACTTATGACTTCAAAAGCAAATATGTAAAGGTTGTTCTCCAAGTACCACTTCAGGAAAAACAACTTTGCTCTCCAAGTACCACCATAATGACCAACATTAAAATACAATTGTGTCGTGGCCATAAGTATTCATTGAATATTTTTGGCCACAGTTTGAACAGTAACACTGTTATTCTTTGTCGTACCACAGTTAGAGAATCACTGGTTTAGGGAATTGTGTAATACTATCATGAGGTGATTATACATTAAAATGCACTGTAACATGTGGTCCTAAATAAAGTGTTCTAGTACATGTGTATGATTGTGCTGCGTTTCTCTCTCTAGGGATTACCTGGTAGTCCAGGGACCAAAGGTGGACCTGGAGTTAAAGTAAGCACTATTAAATCCAACTTTTTACATCATGCACTTCACTTTTAACCACTTTTTCTCTTGCTAGGGCGTGCCTGGTCCCAGAGGTCATGCTGGCATGTCCGGTGACCTTTTGTAAGTACCAAAACAAATCAAGTGCTTATCGATTAGACTGTTTTTCTACTGCACACCTGAAATGACTTGTTATAGGGCGAGCCTGGGGTTCCTGGTATGGAAAGAGTTCCTGGTTCCAAGGTAAATACTTTTGTCAATAACACTGACTCCAGATACTCACCTCATACGTGTAACTGCAGGGAGACCGAGGTCAGCGCGGTCCAGTGGGTCCACAAGGAATAGTGGGAAAGACTGTGTTGAAAGTACAATACTTATTCATTGTTCTCATATATGACAGGGAAGCAAAAGAGAGGACCGATGGGCGTTCCAGGTACTTAAGGTCTGAGTGGAACCAAAGGAGATATGTATGTGGGGAAAAAGTCCACCAGGGGGCAGTGTTTACCCAGGAGTTAAATACAAGTCATACATTCATGCAGGCTGAAATATTTCTGTCCTTGTAGTGCTTCAGTACTTAATATTTATTCTGAAGATAGTATATTTCATAAGTATTTATCAATACCTACCATTTCTTCTAAAGATTGTATAACATGTGTTTCTGTCCTTGTAGTACATCATTATGCTGTCTTTTAAAGTTGGTATATTATAAGTATATCTGTCCTTGTACTGTAGTACATTAATACATACACTTTCTTTGAAATATAGTATGTTTCTATCCTTGTACTGTAGTACATCAATACTCCTAAAGATAGTATATACATATGTATTTACACTTTCTTCTAAAGATAGTATATTATATTAGTAATTCTATCCTTGTACAGTAATACATCATTATATACACTTTCTTCTAAAGGTAGTACTGCCCCTCTGTCACAAGGTGTCCCCCAGGGTTCGGTGCTTGGTCCACTTCTCTTCATCCTGTACATGCTCCCCCTCTGTAACATCATCCGCCGCCATCACCTCCAATTCCACTGCTACGCAGATGATGTCCAGCTATATCTCTCCACCCTGACTGACAGCCTCACTGAAATCAAATCATGGCTGCACTCCAACTTCCTCAAACTCAACTGTGACAAATCTGACATGCTCATCATCGGCCCCAAATCCCTCACCAAAACTGCTCACGACTCCACTCTGTCCCCATCCGCTCACATCCGCAACCTCTGAGTCATTCTGGACAATAACCTCTTTTCAACACCATGTCAACCACATCACAAGAACTGCTTTCTTCCACCTCAAAAATATTGCCCGTCTCCGTCCATCCCTCTCCTTCTCTGCCGCTGAAACCCTGATCCATGCCTTCATCACCTCCAGACTTGACTACTGTAACAGCATCCTCTATGGCTAATCTTGCAAAATTCTCAAACTCCAATACATTCAAAACTCTGCCGCCCGCCTGTGTACTGCTTTTATATTTCCTGTATTTTATATTTAAACTGTTTTATATAAAAATTTTTATCCTGTAAAGCATCTTTGAGTGCTCTGAAAAGCGCTATACTAAATAAAATGTATTTTATAAGTATTTCAGTATATCAATACATACACTTCTAAAGATAGTATATTATAGAAGTGTTTGCGTCCTTGTACTGTACATCAATACTTAATTTCTCCTAAAGCAGGGGTGTCAAACTCAAATACAGAGTGGGTCAAAATGTAAAACTGAACAAAGCCGCGGGCCAAGGTTGAACAAATTAACCTTTTAATAGGGACCAAACTAGTTTTGCATTGAAAATTGAACAATCAAGGCTTATATAACTTTATAGTGACATGCAAAATCGAGTTTCAAATTAAAAATCGATGGCATATCAAATAAAATGTAAATAAAAATTGAATGCCTCTTCTATTTGCAGCCTTCTGAGGTAAATAACTTTTTCCACAGGCTAATACATTTGAAAATAATGAATAAATCAACCATTCAGGCCTTTTTAATGCTCAGTTTGCTACACACTGATCGAATCTGATACGCCCAAGCCAGATACCTGCCATCTTTTCTGGGATGCTAGTTCATTCATGTCGGGGCTCAGGCTTTGAGCTGAGGCAACCTTCATTATCCAACCAAAATGTTCATCAGACGTATCCTGTGAGATGTTTTCCTCCTCTTCATTGAGGAGAAAAGTTGCTCTCATAGATAAGTGCTGGCGAACTTGGAGAGCAATTGAGTAGCTTGGGTGCGGAACTGAGGCATTGTGGCACCAACAGCATCATACTTTGACTTCAGCGTGTCATCACACTGGAGTTCAATCAGCTCCATTTGGAGGTTACTTGCTGCTTTTTCCACATCAACTGCCAAGGGATTACTAAGCAGTTCAAATCTACATTTCTGACCATCCAAGTCGCCCAATGGCCGGCTAAACTCAGCGCCGAGTGCACTGAGTTTTTCAGCAAACTGCGCACACGGCGGTAGAGATCTCCATTGTTATGGTTTGGCAGCAGGGGAAATGGCCAAGGTTTCCTTGCAGCAGCTGATTCTCCCAAAGGCAGAGTTTACTTTTAAAAGCTCTCACTGACGAGTACATACCTGTGATGATGTAGCTACAGGTTCAGCGTCAAGATGGCTTGAGATGTCACACAGAAACTTTTGCTCCCGAAGCTCTGCTGTGTCATTCCCTTTGCTTTGCACAAACTGACATATTTCTTCACGCAGCTCGAAAAATCTGTTCAGTACTTTTTCGCGGCTTAACCATCTCGCCTCTGTGTGGTACGGCACGTCTGTCTGTTCCCAACCAAACTGGTCCAGAAAAGACTTAAACTGGCGCTGATTCAGACCTTTGTCTCTTATAAAGTTAACAACTTGTGTTACTGTGGTCATAACATGTTCCATCTTTAGGGCTTTAGCACACAGTGACTCTTGATGTATGATGCAGTGATAAACAGATAGCTCACCTGCACAGTTCTCTTCCTGCATCTTTTCACCAATCCTGCCCACTAGTCCATTCTTTCTACCACTCATCGCTTGCAGTGGTTAATCCCACGAGTTTATCCCACGGCAGGTTTATTTCAGTTACACATTTGCAAACCTCAAAGATTTCCTTCCCTGTGGTTGTGCCATGCATGGATTTAAATCCCAAAAGCTCCTCCGTAACACACAGATTTGAGTCGACACCGCGGATGAAGACTGACGGCTGCGCAGTATCAGACGCGTCAGTGCTCTTGTCCACAGCAAGGGAAAAAGAAACACAATCTTTTCCCTTTTTTTATCAGCTGGTCATGCAGATTGGTGGCAAGATCACATGTGCACTCAGCTATTGTGTTCCTGCTCAGGCTTACGTTTGAAAAGGCCTGCTTTTTCTCTGGGCACACTTGGTCACAAACTTTCAGCATGCACTTTTGAACAAACTCTCCCTCATTAAAGGGTCTGGTTGATTTGTCGATTTCTTCTGCCACAATATAACTTGCCTTTACAGCAGCCTCATTTTGTGCTGTGGCTTTTTTGAACATATTGTGTTGTGAAAGCAAACCTCTCTTCATCTCCTCTACTTTCTGGCTCCTTGAGTCCTTGTACTTGTCCTGGTGTTTCCTTTCATAGTGTCGCCTAATGTTGTACTCCTTACTTACTGACAAGTTGGCTCCACAAACACGTCTGTCTTTTACATATATCAACAGATATTCTGTCTCCCACCTGTCCAGAAAAGTTCTGTTTTCTCCCTTCCTTTTCGCCATTTTTGGTAGGGGTAACACAGTGACACTGACAGTTGCAGTATGAGGTCAGGGAGAGAGGCACGGGGAGGCGGGGTGAGCCCAAGCGTTGCGCAAGAACACGGATCGCGACTGACCCAGAGGAGAGAGCATGGCTTGCGAGCCAAAACAACAGCAGAGCATTATGGGATATGTAGTATTAGCGGTGAATGCGGTGTTCCATAAATAACATATATAATACCGGCGGGCCAGCTCTAATGTTAATTTGATATTGCCTCAAGGGCCAAACGAAAATACACGGCGGGCCACAGTTTGACACCCATGTCCTAAAGGTAATATATTCGCCCCCCGCGACCCCAAAGGGAATAAGCGGTAGAAAATGGATGGAAGTATTTCAGTACACACCGGAATTGTTTGGGTGAAGCAAATCCGTTTTTCTGAATTTTTTGTAAGGGTCACCCCTTACGACATTTTAGCAAACATTTTTTTTCGTAACATGCATTTTCTTCCATTTTCAGGTTTTGTCGGGACTCCCGATAACGTTTTGAGACATCTCCTACAACTACAGCACCAGAATTGTGCTGCTGATGCAAGTCCGTTTTTTGACACTTTTTGTAAAAGTCCCCCCTTACAACATTTTAGCAAATTTTTTTTTCCGTAAAATATGCATTTTTTTCCATTTTCAGGTTTTGTCGGGACTCCTGATGACGTTTTGAGACATCTCCTACAACTACAACACCAGAAATGTGCTGCTGAAGCAAAAGTTTTTTTTAAATTTTTTGTAATGGTCCCACCTTGCGACATTTTAGCAAATTTTTTTTTCTCGTAAAATATGCATTTTCTTCCATTTTCAGGTTTTGTCGGGACTCTTGATGATGTTTTAAGACTTCTCCTACAACTACAGCACCAGAATTGTGCTGCTGAAGCAAGTCCGTTTTTTAATTTTTTTTACAAGGGTCCCCCCTTACGACATTTTAGCAAAAGTTTTTTTTCCATTTTCAGGTTTTGTCGGGACTCCTGATGACGTTTTGAGACATCTCCTACAACTACAGCACCAGAAATGTGCTGCTGAAACAAGTCTGTTTTTTTGACATTTTTGTACGGGTGCCCCTTATGACATTTTAGCAAACTTTTTTTTTCATAAAATATGCATTTTCTTCCATTTTCAGGATATGTCGGGACTCCTGATGACGTTTTGATACATCTCCTACAACTACAGCACCAGAATTGTGCTGCTGAAACAAGTCCGTTTTTTTTAAATTTTTGTACGGGTGCCCCTTACGACATTTTAGCAAACTTTTTTTTTCATAAAATATGCATTTTCTTCCATTTTCAGGATTTGTCGGGACTCCTGATGACGTTCTGAGACATCTCTTACAACTGCAGCACCAGAATTGTGCTGCTGAAACAAGTCCGTTTTTTACATTTTTTTGTAAGGGTCCCTCCTTATGATATTTTAGCAAATTTTTTTTTTGTAAAATATGCATTTTCTTCCATTTTCAGGTTTTGTCGGGACTCCTGATGACGTTTTAAGAAATCTACAACTACAGCACCAGAAATGTGCTGCTGAAGCAACTCCGTTTTTTAAAATTTTTTGTAAGGGTCCTCCCATACATTTTAGAAAAAAAATGTTTTCGTAAAATATGCATTTTCTTCCATTTTCAGGTTTTGTCGGGACTCCTGATGACGTTTTGAGACATCTCCTACAACTTTAGCACCAGAATTGTGCTGCTGAAGCAAGTCCGTTTTAAAAAAAATGTTTGTAAAGGTCCCCCCTTACTATATTTTAGCAAAACATTTTTTTGTAAAATATGCATTTTCTTCCATTTTCAGGTTTTGTCGGGACTCCTGATGACGTTTTGAGACATCTCCTACAACTTTAGCACCAGAATTGTGCTGCTGAAGCAAGTCCGTTTTTTTTAAATTTTTTGTAAGGGTCCCCCCTTACGACATTTTAGCAATTTTTTTTTCCATTTTCAGGTTTTGTCGGGACTCCTGATGACGTTTTGAGACATCTCCTACAACTACAGCACCAGAATTGTGCTGCTGAAACAAGTCCGTTTTTTTGACATTTTTGTACGGGTGCCCCTTATGACATTTTAGCAAACTTTTTTTTTCATAAAATATGCATTTTCTTCCATTTTCAGGATATGTCGGGACTCCTGATGACGTTTCGAGACATCTCCTACAACTACAGCACCAGAATTGTGCTGCTGAAGCAAGTCCGTTTTTTTTAATTTTTTGTAAGGGTCCCCCCTTTCGACATTTTAGCAAAACATTTTTTTCCTAAAATATGCATTTTCTTCCATTTTCAGGTTTTGTCGGGGCTCCTGGTGACATTTTGAAACATCTCCTACAACTACAGCACCAGAATTGTGCTGCTGAAGCAAGTCCGTTTTTTGGAATTTTTTGTACGGGTGCCCCTTACGACATTTTAGCAAACATTTTTTCCGTAAATTATGCATTTTCTTCCATTTTCAGGTTTTGTCAGGACTCCTGATGACGTTTTGAGACATCTCCTACAACTACAGCACCAGAAATGTGCTGCTAAAGCAAGTCCGTTTTTTACAATTTTTTGTAAGGGTCTCCCCCCTTACGACATTTTAGCAAGTTTTTTTTTCCGTAAAATATGCATTTTCTTCCATTTTCAGGTTTTGTCGGGACTCCTGATGACGTTTTGAGACATCTCCTACAACTACAGCACCATAATTGTGCTGCTGAAGCAAGTCCGTTTTTTTAATTTTTTTGTAAGGGTCTCCCCCCTTACGACATTTTAGCAAGTTTTTTTTTTCCATTTTCAGGTTTTGTCCGGACTCCTGATGACGTTTTGAGACATCTCTTACAACTTTAGCACCAGAATTGTGCTGCTGAAGCAAGTCAGTTTTTTTTTTAAATTTTTGTAAGGGTCCCTCCTTACGACATTTTAGCAAAACATTTTTTCCGTAAAATATAAATTTTCTTCCATTTTCAAGTTTTGTCGGGACTCCTGATGACGTTTTGAGACATCTCCTACAGCTACACCACCAGAATTGTGCTGCTGAAGCAAGTCCGTTTTAAAAAAATTTTTTTAAGGGTCCCCCCTTACGACATTTTAGCAAAAGTTTTTTTTTTCCATTTTCAGGTTTTGTCGAGACTCCTGATGACGTTTTGAGACATCTCCTACAACTACAGCACCAGAATTGTGCTGCTGAAGCAAGTCCGTTTTTTTACTTTTTTGTAGGAGTGCCTCCTTACGACATTTTAGCAAACATTTTTTTTCGTAAAATATGCATTTTCTTCTCCTTATGACATTTTAGCAAAAAAATGTTTTCGTAAAATATGCATTTTCTTCCATTTTCAGGTTTTGTCGGGACTCCTGATGACGTTTTGAGACATCTTCTACAACTACAGCACCAGAATTGGGCTGCTGAAGCAAGTCCGTCTTTTTTAATTTTTTGTAAGGGTCCCCTTCCCCTTTACGAAATTTTAGCCACATTTTTTTTTCGTAAAATATGCTTTTTCTTCCATTTTCAGGTTTTGTCCGGACTCCTAATGACGTTTTGAAACATTTCCTACAACTACAGCACAAGAATTGTGCTGATGAAGCAAGTCCGTTTTTTTTACTTTTTTGTAAGGGTGCCTCCTTACGACATTTTAGCAAACATTTTTTTTCGTAAAATATGCATTTTCTTCCGTTTTCATGTTTTGTCCCGACTCCTGATGACGTATTAAGACATTTCCTACAACTACAGCACCAGAATTGTGCTAATGAAGCAAGTCCGTTTTTTTGAATTTTTTTGTAAGGGTTCCCCCTTTTTTTGTAAAATATGTATTTTCTTCCATTTTCAAGTTTTGTCGGGATTCCTGATGACGTTTTGAGACATCTCCTACATGTGTGTGACAATCATTGGTACTTTAACTTTAACTTTAACTACAATACCAGAATTGTGCTGCTGAAGCAAGTCGTTTTTTTTAATTTTTTGTAAGGGTCGCCCCTTACAACATTTTAGTAAACATTTTTTTTTCCCGTAAAATATGCATTTTCTTCCATTTTCAGGTTTTGTCGGGACACCTGATGACGTTTTGAGACATCTCCTACAACTACAGCACCAGAATTGTGCTGCTGAAGCAAGTCCGTGTTTTTGAATTTTTTGTAAGGGTCCCCCTTTATGACATTTTAGTAAAAAAAATTTCTCGTAAAATATGCATTTTCTTCCATTTTCATGTTTTGTCGGGACTCCTGATGACGTTATGAGATATCTCCTACAACTACAGCACCAGATATGTGCTGCTGAAGCAAGTCCGTTTTTTTAAAATTTTGTAAGGGTTCCCCCTTACGACATTTTAGCAACTTTTTTTTCCCGTAAAATATGCATTTTCTTCCATTTTCATGTTTTGTCGGGACTCCTGATGACGTTATGAGATATCTCCTACAACTACAGCACCAGATAAGTGCTGCTGAAGCAAGTCCGTCTTTTTGAATTTTTTGTAAGGGTCCCCCCCCCCACCTTACGACATTTTAGTAAACATTTTTTTTCGTAAAATATGCATTTTCTTCCATTTTCAGGTTTTGTCAAGACTCCTGATGACGTTTTGAGACATCTTCTACAACTACAGCACCAGAATTGTGCTGCTGAAGCAAGTCCGTCTTTTTGAATTTTTTTGTAAGGGTCCCCCCTTACGACATATTAGCAAAAAAAATTTCCTTGTAAAAGATGAATTTTCTTCCATTTTCAGGTTTTGTCGGGACTCCTGATGACGTTTTGAGACATCTCCTACAACTACAGCACCATAATTGTGCTGCTGAAGCAAGTCAGTTTTTAAAAAATTTTTTGTAAGGGTCCCCCCTTACTATATTTTAGCACAAAATTTTTTTGTAAAATATGCATTTTCTTCCATTTTCAAGTTTTGTCGGGATTCCTGATGACGTTTTGAGACATCTCCTACAACTACAGCACCAGAATTGTGCTGCTGAAGCAAGTCCGTTTTTTTAAATTTTTTGTAAGGGTCCCTCCTTATGACATTTTAGCTGATTTTTTCCCCCGTAAAATATGCATTTTCTTCCATTTTCAGGTTTTGTCGGGACTCCTGATGACGTTTTGAGACATCTCCTACAACTACAGCACCAGAATTGTGCTGCTGAAGCAAGTCCGTTTTTTAAATTTTTTTGTAAGAGTCCCCCCTTATGACATTTTAGCAAAAGTTTTTCTTTCCATCTTCAGGTTTTGTCGGGACTCCTGATGACGTTTTGAGACATTTCCTACAACTACAGCACCAGAATTGTGCTGCTGAAGCAAGTCCGTTTTTTTGAATTTTTTGTAAGGCTCCCCCCTTACGACATTTTAGCAAAACAATTTTTCCGTAAAATATACATTTTCTTCCATTTTCAAGTTTTGTCGGGACTCCTGGTGACATTTTGAAACATATCCTACAACTACAGCACCAGAATTGTGCTGCTGAAGCAAGTCCGTTTTTTTAAATTTTTTGTAAGGGTCCCCCCTTACCATATTTTATCACAACATTTTTTTGTAAAATATGCATTTTCTTCCATTTTCAAGTTTTGTCGGGACTCATGACGTTTTGAGACATCTCCTACAACTTTAGCACCAGAATTGTGCTGCTAAAGCAAGTCCGTTTTTTTTTTAATTTTTGTAAAGGTCCCCCCTTACAACATTTTAGCAACATTTTTTTTTTCTTAAAATATGCATTTTTTTTCCATTTTCAGGTTTTGTCGGGACTCCTGATGACGTTTTGAGACATCTCCTACAACTACAGCACCAGAATTGTGCTGCTGAAGCAAGTCCGTTTTTTTGAATTTTTTGTAAGGGTCCCCCCTTACGACATTTTAGCAAAACAATTTTTCCGTAAAATATAAATTTTCTTCCATTTTCAAGTTTTGTCGGGACTCCTGGTGACATTTTGAAACATATCCTACAACTACAGCACCAGAATTGTGCTGCTGAAGCAAGTCCGTTTTTTTAAATTTTTTGTAAGGGTCCCCCCTTACCATATTTTATCACAACATTTTTTTGTAAAATATGCATTTTCTTCCATTTTCAAGTTTTGTCGGGACTCATGACGTTTTGAGACATCTCCTACAACTTTAGCACCAGAATTGTGCTGCTAAAGCAAGTCCGTTTTTTTTTTAATTTTTGTAAAGGTCCCCCCTTACAACATTTTAGCAACATTTTTTTTTTCTTAAAATATGCATTTTTTTTCCATTTTCAGGTTTTGTCGGGACTCCTGATGACGTTTTGAGACATCTCCTACAACTACAGCACCAGAATTGTGCTGCTGAAGCAAGTCCGTTTTTTTGAATTTTTTGTAAGGGTCCCCCCTTACATTTTAGCAAAACAATTTTTCCGTAAAATATGCATTTTCTTCCATTTTCAAGTTTTGTCGGGACTCCTGGTGACATTTTGAAACATATCCTACAACTACAGCACCAGAATTGTGCTGCTGAAGCAAGTCCGTTTTTTTTAATTTTTTGTAAGGGTCCCCCCTTACCATATTTTATCACAACATTTTTTTGTAAAATATGCATTTTCTTCCATTTTCAAGTTTTGTCGGGACTCATGACGTTTTGAGACATCTCCTACAACTTTAGCACCAGAATTGTGCTGCTAAAGCAAGTCCGTTTTTTTTTTAATTTTTGTAAAGGTCCCCCCTTACAACATTTTAGCAACATTTTTTTTTTATTAAAATATGCATTTTTTTCCCCATTTTCAGGTTTTGTCGGGACTCCTGATGACGTTTTGAGACATCTCCTACAGCTACACCACCAGAATTGTGCTGCTGAAGCAAGTCCGTTTTTTAAAAATTTTTTTAAGGGTCCCCCTTACGACATTTTAGCAATAATTGTTTTCGTAAAATATGCATTTTCTTCCATTTTCAGGTTTTGTCCGGACTCCTGGTGACGTTTTGAGAAATATCCTACAACTACAGCACCATAATTGTGCTGCTGAAGCAAGTCCGTTTTTTTTGAATTTTTTGTAAGGGTCCCACCTTACGATTTTTTAGTAAACATTTTTTTTCGTAAAATATGCATTTTCTTCGATTTTCAGGTTTTGTCGAGACTCCTGCTGACGTTTTGAGACATTTCCTACAACTACAGCACCAGAATTGTGCTGCTGAAGCAAGTCCGTTTTTTTGAATTTTTTGTAATCGTTCCCCCTTTCGACATTTTAGCAAAAAAATTTTTTCGTAAAATATGCATTGTCTTCCATTTTCAGGTTTTGTAGGGACTCCTGATGACGTTTTGAGACATCTCCTACAACTACAGCACCAGAATTGTGCTGCAGAAGCAAGTCCGTTTTTTTGAATTTTTTGTAAGGGTCCCCCTTTACGACATTTTAGCAAAAAATTGTTTTCGTAAAATATGCATTTTCTTCCATTTTCAGGTTTTGTCCGGACTCCTGGTGACGTTATGAGATATCTACTACAACTACAGCACCAGATATGTGCTGCTGAAGCAAGTCCGTTTTTTAATTTTTTTTTGTAAGGGTCCCCCCTTACGACTTTTTAGCAAACATTTTTTTTCGTAAAATATGTATTTTCTTCCATTTTCAGGTTTTGTCGGGACTCCTGATGACGTTTTGAGACATCTCCTACAACTACAGCACCAGAATTGTGCTGCTGAAGCAAGTCTGTTTTTTTGAATTTTTTGTAAGGGTCCCCCCCCACCTTACGACATTTTAGCAAACATTTTGTTTCGTAAAATATGCACTTTCTTCCATTTTCAGGTTTTGTCAAGACTCCTGATGACGTTTTAAGACATATTCTACAACTACAGCACCAGAATTGTGCTGCTAAAGCAAGTCCGTCTTTTTGAATTTTTCGTAAGGGTCCCCCCTTACGACATTTTAGCAAAAAAATGTTTCCGTAAAATATGCATTTTCTTCCACTTTCAGGTTTTGTCGGGACTCCTGATGACGTTTTGAGACATCTTTTACAACTACAACACCAGATTTGTGCTGCTGAAGCAAATCCGTTTATTTTTAAAATTTTTTGTAAGGATATCCCCTTACGACATTTTACAAATTTTTTTTTTTTCGTAAAAATGCATTTTCTTCCATTTTCAGGTTTTGTCGGGACTCCTGATGACGTTTTGAGACATCTCCTACAACTACAGCACCAGAATTGTGCTGCTGAAGCAGGTCCGTTTTTTTGAATTTTTTTGTAAGGGTCCCCTCTTCCGACATTTTAGCAAAAAAATGTTTTCGTAAAATATGCATATTCTTTCATTTTTGGGTTTTGTCAACTGTTTGCTTGTTAACATGCTAACATTGGCATGTTTACTTTTTTAGCTGTTTTTACACTTTCCGCAGCCATACACCTTAGAGCGGGGGTCAGCAACCTGCGGCTCTTTAGTGCATCCTAGTGGCTACCTGGAGCATTTTTTTTTTTAAATGATTGAAAATGGAAAAAGATCGAGTGAAATATATTTTTTTTTTTAGTAGTTTTTTTTGTTGGAGGACAAACATGACACAAACCTTCCCAATTGTTAGAAAACCCACTGTTAAATATGTTTGTGTATGTTTCACTGATGACACTATTTGGTGGACATCGTTTTGTTCTTCTAATTTTGGCGGTTCTTGAACTCACCATAGTGTGGACTGTGACGCAACAATTTGTTTACATGTAAAATCTTCCACTTCTCATTTTGTCCACCAAACTTTTTATACTGTGCGTGAATGCACAAAGGTGCACTTTGCTGGTTATTGACTTGTTGGAGTGCTAATCAGACATATTTGGTCCGTGCATGACTGCAAGCTAATCAATGCTAACATGCTATTTAGGGTAGCTGTATGTACATATTGCATCATTATGCCTCATTTGTAGGTATATTGCAGCAACATATTGTATCATTTATCTACCTATTCCTTTGTACACATGAGGGACAAACTGTAAAAATTGATTATTAATCTACTTGTTCATTTGCTGTTAAAATCTGTTTATTTTCTGTTTCAACATTTTCTATCTACAATTTTGTTAAAATGTAATAATCACTTATTCTTCTGTTGTTTGATACTTTACATTAGTTTTGGATGATACCACACATTTAGGTATCAATCTGATACCAAGTAGTTACGGGATCATATATTGGTCATATTCAAAGTCCTCATGTGTACAAGGACATATTTACTGACTTTATAAACATACATTTTAAAAAAAGGAAAAAAGATTTTGTGACGATAAAAAATATCGATGTAATCATAATAGTATCGACTAGATACGCTCTTGGTATCATTACAGTGGATGTCAGGTGTAGATCCACCCATGGCATTTGTTTACATTGTGACGGCGGTGAGATATTTTATCCTCCTACGGTGGGTAGTGAAGCATGTTTAGCTATTCCTCGTCCTCCAGTGATAATGCTACTTGTAAGAAACATATTTTATTTGTCGCCATGGAGGCCAGGATTAGTGATTTAGAAGTAGCTAAAACACTGTGGATGGACTAGCTGCGAGCTAGCTAGCCATGTCTTAAAGCAGCTCTTCCTGAGTGTGTTTCAGTGTTATAACTTCACCTTTATCTTTACTTTTTACACCAAAATGCGTCCATCCTTTTCTGTCTATACACTGTTTCTGCTTGTAAGTACTCTGGGGGGTGTATCACCTCCCCCACACAGAGTAAAGCTAAGTGGTAGCTGGTTAATTAACTTATAGTTAAAAAGGTAAGTATGGGTGATAATAACAAATAGTCTAACCTCGGGGGTTAGCTCCTCCTGTTTGCCGAGGCTAAAGTTGGTAAGTGTACCATCAGTAATTCATAGGCTGGGATGGGCGGGAATAGTGAAGATAGATAATTAATCATTGTGAGTGTTGACCAATCAGCTCTCCTGGTCTGACTAATTGCAATTGAGATAATAAAATAAATGAAAGATGAAACAATTCTAATTGGATAATGAATAAACCAAATAAAAAAAACATAATTGGGAAAAAATGGAGGAAATACAACAATTGGAATAATTTAATAATTTAGTGTGTTGATAATTATTATAATTATAATTAATTATCCAATTTTTTATTTTATTTTTTTAATTATCTGAATTTTTTTTTTCTCAATTGCAATTAGACATGTTTTTATTAATCTTATTTTTTTTATTATCCAATTATTTCTATTTTTTTTATTGTATCAATTGCAGTTTTTTTTATTACCTCATATTGCAATTAGTCAGACCAGGAGATCTGATTGGTCAACACTCACAATGATTAATTATCTTTCTTCACTATTCCCGCCCATCCCAGCCTAGGAATTACTGATGGTACACTTACCAACTTTAGCCTCGGCACACAGGAGGAGCTAACCCCCAAGGTTACCCTTGACTTTTGGACTATAGACTATTTACAACAGTTATGACGACAACAGTGTTGCTGGGTCGGGTTTGGTTTTGGAATTGGATTGCATTGTTATGGTATTGCTGAGTATTGTTTTGTTGGATTGATTAATTAAAAAATAAATAAATAAAATAAAATGAAAAAAAAATACAAAAAATTAAATAGATGTTTTTTAAATGAGAATCGATTCTGAATCGCACAACGTGAGAATTGCGATTCGAATTCAAATCGATATTTTCCCACACCCCTAATATATATATATATATATATATATATATATATATATATATATATATATATATATATATATATATATATATATATATATATTAGGGGTGTGGGAAAATAATTTAATAATTTGCTATCCAGGATTTTCCCACACCCCTAATATATATATATATATATATATATATATATATATATATATTAGGGGTGTGGGAAAATATCGATTTGAATTCGAATCGCAATTCTCACGTTGTGCGATTCAGAATCGATTCTCATTTAAAAAACATCTATTTAATTTTTTGTATTTTTTTTTCATTTTATTTTATTTATTTTTTAATTAATCAATCCAACAAAACAATACTCAGCAATACCATAACTATATATATATATATATATATATATATATATATATTAGGCAGCACGGTGGCAGAGGGGTTAGTGCGTCTGCCTCACAATACGAAGGTGCTAAGTAGTCTGGGGTTCAATCCCAGGCTCGGGATCTTTCTGTGTGGAGTTTGCATGTTCTCCCCGTGACTGCGTGGGTTCCCTCCGGGTACTCCGGCTTCCTCCCACCTCCAAAGACATGCACCTGGGGATAGGTTGATTGGCAACACTAAAAATTGGCCCTAGTGTGTGAATGTGAGTGTGAATGTTGTCTGTCTATCTGTGTTGGCCCTGCGATGAGGTGGCGACTTGTCCAGGGTGTACCCCGCCTTCCGCCCGATTGTAGCTGAGATAGGCTCCAGCGCCCCCCGCGACCCCAAAGGGAATAAGCGGTAGAAAATGGATGGATGGATGGATATATGAGGGCTGTCAAACGATTGTGTATTTAACAAGCAAAGAGTCCCTGACTAGCTTTCTATACAAGCCGGATAAAAGATATTGCAAGACCCGGGATAGCACAGTGGGTAAGACTGTTACCTTGGAATGAAGGGTGCTGGGTTCAATCCCAGGTAGGTTGGTAGCATTTTGTTCCACCTTAAGTCTCTGATTAGCTTTTTATATGAGCCGGAAAGAATGATTTACCAGTGCCAGGATGGTCCAGTGGTTAAGACTCTTGATTAGGATTAAACTGTCCTGGGTTCAATGCCAGATGGTTTAACAGTATTTTATTCCACTGGTTTATAGTGTAGTTTACCCAGCAACAAGTCTCTGATTAGCTTTCTATACAAGCCGGATACAAGATTTCTCAAGACCCAGGATAGCACAGTGGGTAAGACTGTTGACTTGGAATAAAGGGTGCTGAGTTCAAATCCAGTAAGTTGACTTGCAACTTCTGAACCTTTGATTGGAGGTGTCAGATGATATATTTCACCTCCACATGTAATGAAAAACATAAAAATTTGCTTATTTAATTTTTTTTAATCGTACCCAGGAGAGCTCATTGGTCAACGCTCTCTATTATTAAGTTTTACTCCTATTCCCTCCACCTCAGGAATTACACTCACACACACACACAGGTAACCCATGAGGTGTATTTATTGACTATTTGACAATTATTATTATCTTTAGCATTGACTTCATTTTTTAACTTTATTTTATTCAAGCAACGAGCACATCACATTACTCAATTTATGTCGTTTTGACGACATTCAGCCAAATTAATGATTACTTGTCTGGGGTTTGAACCAAGTACCCCTGTATTGGGAGCCCACAGTGTTGACCATTGAGCTATCCTGGGTCCCATCATGACCTGATTTTCGCTCATATACAAATGCAATCAGTGGACTATGATAGAGGTGAAACAAAAACCTACATTTTCCTAGTCATGGATTTGAACCTCATACGACTGACAAAGAGGTAGCAGTCTTAACCACCATGCTATCCAGGATCTTGTTATTACTTCATTTTTGTTCATATACAAATGCAAGGTTAAGATTCTTGACATGCAATAAACAGTCCTGAGTTCGATACCAGTCGGGTTGACAGTATTTTGGGCCACTTCTTGTGTAGTTTACCCAGCAAAGAGTCCCTGATTAGCTTTCTATACAAGCCGGATAGAGGTTGTCACAAGACCCAGGGTAGCACAGTGGGTAAGACTGTTGACTTGGACTGAAGGGTGCTGGGTTCAATCCCAGATAAGTTGGTAGTATTTTGTTCCACCTTAGGTCTCTGATTAGATTTTTGTATTAGCCGGAAAGAATGGCTTACCAGTGCCAGGATGGCCCAGTGGTTGAGACTCTTGATTAGGATTAAACAGTCCTCGGTTCAATTCCAGTCGGGTTGACAGTATTTTATTCCACTGGTTTATAGTGTAGTTTACCCAGCAACAAGTCTCTGATTAGCTTTCTATACAAGCCGGATACAAGATTTCTCAAGAACAAGGATAGCACAGTGGGTAAGACTGTTGACTTGGAATAAAGGGTACTGGGATCAAATCCAGTAAGTTGACTTCCAAATTCTGAAGCTTTGATTGGAGGTGTCAGATGATATATTTCACCTCCACATGTAATGAAAACATAAAAATTAACTTATTTAATTGTTTTTTTAACTGTTCCAATTAACTTTTTTTTTTTTAATCGTACCCAGGAGAGCTCATTGGTCAACGCTCTCTATTATTAGGTTTTACTCCTATTCCCCCCACCTCAGGAATTACACTCACACGCTCACTCGCACACTCACACACACACACACAGGTAACCCCTGAGGTGTATTCATTGACTATTTGACAATTATTATTATCTTTAGCATTGACTTAATTTTTTAACTCTATATTTTTCAAGCAACGAGCACATAACATTACTCAATTTATGTCGTTTTTACGACATTCAGCCAAATTAATGATTCCTTGTCTGTGGTTTGAACCAAGTACCCCTGTATTGGGAGCCCACAGTGTTGACCATTGAGCTATCCTGGGTCCCATCATAAGCGGATTTTCGCTCATATACAAATGCAATCAGTGGACTATGATAGAGGTGAAACAAAAACCTACATTTTCCTAGTCATGGATTTGAACCTCATACGACTGACTGAGAGGTAGCAGTCTTAACCACCATGCTATCCAGGATCTTGTTATGACTTCATTTTTGTTCATATACAAATGCAACCAGTGAACTATTCTAGAGGTAAAACAAAACAACTAAACTTTCAAAGCAAGATATTTGAACCCACCACTACTGACTGAGATGCAGCAGTCTTAATCACTATGCTATCATGGGTCTTGCTGAGTTGGGATTCTGGGGAGCCCACAGTGTTGACTATTAAACTATCCAGAATCTTGTTGATTCATGATTTTTGTTTATTTGCAAATGTAATCAGTGATATATCCATCAATTTTCTACCGCTTGTCCCGTTCAGTGTCGCGGGGGATGCTGGAACCTATCTCAGCTGCATTCGGGCGGAAGATATGATAGAGCTAAAACAAATTCCTCAACTTTAAAAGTCAAGGATTTGAACTCAGTACTACGGTCTCAGAGGCAGCAGTCTTAACCACTG
>NC_084568.2:19207500-19307500 GCF_033978685.3 Nerophis lumbriciformis
GGCTTGACATTTTCCTGACATTTGCGGCGAAACTGTGACATTTGCCAATCATTTTGAGACCTGCGATTATCACAGCCTAACCAGCTGGTCAGTCGGCGATGAGAAACACCCAGGAACTGGAGCAGTAATGAGCTCTTTTTAAATGTGGCGAAAAGCAGATGGATGTCGGCGAGGTGTTGCGTCTCACATGTTTATACATCATTCCAATCTACACGCTTTGTATGCAGAGATTCCTCACAATGTTGTCTCCCATCTGTGTCTCCTTTTTAGGGCACCATGAATGAGACATGCCTCTCTTGGGATGAGAGTGAAACGTAAGTGTTGACTTTTGTTGCTTAGCTTTTTCCGTTCATGTTTCTCTCATGAGAAAGGCTATGTCACCTTTTTTTTATCATCCTGCATCCAACACTGAATAGAACATTCATTTGCCATGGGACTCAACCAGAGGGGGGAGTGGAAAGGTTCCATCCCCTTTTTTTCATGACAGCTGACAGCTAGCACATGTTGACCCATCTTTCCCAGCTAGAGCACCTCTGACATACTTACTGTATGTATGGCAGACACTTGTGTGGGTTTTTTTATTACATTATCAGCTGAAGGGAGGGTTGAAAAGACTATAGGATCATAGATGTATTTGGCAGTGTGAGTTATTAAAGAAAATGGTGCAAATAACATAAGACAGGTGAGGGTTTTCCTTTGATCTTTCTCTTGGTTTGGTTCCTGGGTGACTAATAGTTACATATATTAAAAAATGTGTCTGGTGTTGCGTTTGGACCAGTTGTTCCTCCCAGGGAATTCAAGTCACAAGTCGCTCCCAAGCTCTTTACGACACTTAAAGCCGAGTAGAAAAACCACCAGAGACAGAATAGGTATTTTGTAATATATTTGCAAAGCTTTGCATATACATTGAGACCAGTCCAGCATAGAACATTCAATCGCGCCGCCAAGATGGTCTGCCCCCCCCCGAAAAACCCTCTCCCCTCTTAAGTCTCTCTCTCTCCCACCCTCGCAGTCATGTCCCTCCAGCCAAAACACATGCCCATTATCTCTCTTTCTTACATTCCTCACTCAAGGTTAAGCACACAGTTTTTGCAGACAACCAAAAGACCACAATTGGAAGAAAAACACTAGCTCTTTTGTAATATGATTATGAAATAAAAGAAGTAACACTTAAATTCAGATATATGTAAACATCTGCCTCCGACACTGGGTATATCTGATTTTTAGGAACACTAATACAAATCCTCACAATAGTGTCTGATTGAATGCTAAAAACGGAAAAAAACTGAATGGAATGTTAGTTTTTTACTGAATGAGACACTCAGAATGTACATGAAAATAAAGAATGTGGGATTTACAATATTCAATCCAATCCACTTTATTTATATAGCACATTTAAACAACAAGAATGTTTCCAAAGTGCTGCGCATCCATGTTAAAAACAATATTAAAAACAATATTAAAAACAATATTAAAAACAATATTATGCTCCACCAATGACTGAATAAAAACAAAAAAATAGATTAACTATGAACGATAAAACACTGAAAATTGACAACATATGAACGCCACAACCCCTCTCGATCGACATATTTTACAATCAAGTGAGCAACAAAAATGCAATAAACGCAGCGAAATATGAACGCAAAGGGTAAAAAAAAAAAAACACCTAGTGAAGTGAATTACATTTATATAGCGCTTTTTCTCAAGTGACTCAAAGTGCTTTACATTGTGAAACCCAATATATAAGTTACATTTAAACCAGTGTGGGTGGCACTGGGAGCAAGTGGGTAAAGTGTCTTGCCCAAGGACACAACCGCAGTGACTAGGATGGCGGAAGCAGGGATCAAACCTGCAACCCTCAAGTTGCTGACACGGCCGCTCTACCAACCGAGCTATACCGCACCTACAATCTGATATATCACTAAGTTTTAGAACTTTCTTGTGAAAAATCTCTTTCCGCGTCTGTCCCTGACACCCGCTCTGGAAACACTCCGTGGAAACGCTCGTCTGAGCTGCTGTGACTTAGATGACCATAGTGACTATAGTATATCATGCAAATGCGCAGATTCCAACCATTGCAATACTTTGTATAGTTCAAGACTCACGGTAATTTGAAAACATCACTGCACATCATAATGGCAGCTACAGTTTCCATCTTAAAGATCTAAAAAAATTATTCAGGAATGGTTGGGCGGGCCAGATTAATGTATTTCATTTTGGAATTAGGCTGTGACATAACCAAAGGTGGACAAAGTAGGGACGGCGTGGCGCAGTGGGAGAGTAGCCGTGCGCAACCCGAGGGTCCCTGGTTCAATCCCCACCTAGTACCAACCTCGTCATGTCCGTTGTGTCCTGAGCAAGACACTTCACCCTTGCTCCTGATGGGTGCTGGTTAGCGCCTTGCATGGCAGCTCCCTCCATCAGTGTGTGAATGTGTGTGTGAATGGGTAAAATGTGGAAGTAGTGTCAAAGCGCTTTGAGTACCTTGAAGGTAGAAAAGCGCTATACAAGTACAAGTACAACCCATACTTCCTGCATGCACTGTAACAGTGTGCAGAAACAGCCTATTAATCCCACACAATAGGAAAGATGTATTTATTCTAATTCCTAAACTCAGTCCATAACCAAACTGAATTTCAAGTGCAACATTTTCTGCACTTCGGAAGGGAGCGCAACGCTCTTGTCGGATGTGCTTCATTTGTGACAGCGGATGTGATCATTGGGAAGACGGAGACCGTGCAAATTGGTCAGTGCCTGTGTGCAGAGGTGCACATGTGGAGCAGGAAGGGCTCCATTAGCTCCTCAAATGAAGTTCAACAAGTCGTACAAGGTGCTGCAGGGTTTTGTGAAAATAAGAGACACACTTTTGACAACACAGCACATATTTAAGCTTCCCATTTAGCTGCATGAGAGTCTGAATATTGCAAACACCTCTCAGTGGTGCACTGCAGTTGTATATAATGTAGAGCTATTACACGTCACTGTCAGGTAAAAACTCAAACCTACTGGGAAAGAATAAATTGGATTTTGATGCCAACAACGCATCTTAAATTACTACTTAGTCGTGACATGACAGTACCCCCCCACCCCCTCCCCTGTTCTGAAATGTTTATATAGATATGTTTACAGTATATGTGTACATTTGTGTCATGTTTGCAAGCCATCACTGATTGGTTCTCAATACATTTTGCAAGTTTTCAATAGATTTTGCATTTTTGTGATTGTGATTGGGTGTTTATTTTGATCTTTAAAACGGTAAGGTGAGGCACTTCTGCAAATGTTGGTATCACTCCGATACCAAGTAAATGCAGGACCAGTATTGCCAATACTGACTGATGCTTGTTAAATGATTTTTTTTTATTTTTGCCTTTAATTTGTTGGCTGTCATTAGAGCAGAATATAAAATATGAAAATACGGCAACATCAGCAATGTAACAAAATGAACAACAAAATTTAAAAAAATATGCAATAGTTTAAAATAACGAAACAAGTGAAAAAACTTATGTTGGCTCTCAGTCAAATCGTTTTTGGCTGTTTTGAAATTTAAATTAAATTTAAAATAACTTTGGATGGATGGATAAAAAAAAAAAAATCAATCTCATCGCGTTATAATTAATCGGTAGAAAATGGATGGATGGATGGATCGATTCACCCCCACCCATACTGGCCAGGTATTGGTAGTAAAATCTTAAGAGCCCAGAAAACGATGTGCTCCTCTCTGCACT
Organism: Nerophis lumbriciformis; assembly: GCF_033978685.3. NCBI lineage: Eukaryota > Metazoa > Chordata > Actinopteri > Syngnathiformes > Syngnathidae > Nerophis > Nerophis lumbriciformis. The sequence goes on from NC_084568.2 coordinate 19,211,229, forward strand.
GATCCGTAGGGGGCAGCACGTCTAAAAATGCAAATTAATGAAAGACAGGGCTCTCCATGTGAAATTGTACGCAAACATACCCGTAGCTCATTCCTGCTCTGTGGCTAATAAGAATATAATGGCAAAATTTCCCTGTACAGTGTAATTGTCCCCCTTGGCGCATAGCATTAGTGCGATATAGTCCTGTAACCCAGCAGGCACGAGACATTGAAACAACGTTGAAAAAGTGTTAAATTAGGTCCTGACGTTGAGCAACTCAAACCTAACGTTGGAACAACATGCTTTTTGACAATGGGTATGTTGGGTGCTGACGTTGATCTGACCATTGGAATTTGGTCATTTCCCAACCAACAACGTGGATCCAACGTTGTCTCAATTTATTAATACAACTATTTTGCAACGTTGTTTCAATGTCAGTTTTAAAGAACATGCACAGTACAGGCCAAAAGTTTGGACGCACCTTCTCGTTTTCTTTATTTTCATGACTATTTACATTGTAGATTGCCACTGAAGGCATCAAAACCATGAATGAACACATGTGGAGTTATGTACTTAACAAAAAATAGGTGAAATAACTGAAAACGTGTTTTTATATTCTAGTTTCTTCAAAATAGCCACCCTTTGCTTTGATTACTGCTGAAAGTAAAGTTAAAGTACCACTGATAGTCTCACACACACACTAGGTGTGGTGGAATTAGCATCAAGGGTTGGAATTGGGGGTTAAATCACCAAAAATGATTCCCGGGCGCGGCACCGCTGCTGCCCACTGCTCCCCTTACCTCCCAGGGGGTGAACAAGGGGATGGGTCGAATGCAGAGGACACATTTCTTCACACCTTAGTGTGTGTGTGACAATCATTGGTACTTTAAAGTACTCTCTGCATTTGACCCATCCCCTTGTTCCACCCACTGGGAGGTGAGGGGAGCAGTGAGCAGCAGCGGTGGCCGCGCTCGGGAACCATTTTGGGGACTTAAGCCCCATTTGCAACCCTTGATGCTGAGTTGCTTTGCACACTCTTGGCATTCTCTCGACGAGCTTCAAGAGGTATAGTCACCTGAAATGGTTTTCACTTCGCAGGTGTCATAGTTTTGATGCCTTCAGTGACTATCTACAAGGTAAATAGTCGTGAAAATAAAGAAAACGCATAGGCCTGTACTGTACGTACAATCAACGTTGTATGGATGTCTGGGGAAGACAGTGTTACACTCCTTGTCGGAGATCTTTTAGGAAAGTTAGCAAATGTACGTTTTGATTATGGTAAATGTGTTATCGTTTCAAATACGTAATGGGGGGGCTCGAAATAAAATGATACTTGCAGCACAGGATGTACTATTATTTAAACACGTCTATGATTAAAGTAATTGACACATCGTTAGACTATTATTACTAATTATTACATATGCATTACCGCATATACATTTTCTTGGCTTGTGGCAGATTTGGTGTTAAATAATTAAATAATAATATAAAGGTAGAGGTTGGTGAAAAATATTTCATATGTGAATTATTTTTGGGGGGAAATCAAGGACGCATTTTTAATGAGAGTCGTCAGACCTCCTCTTCTAACCGGTGGGCTGCTTTTGTTCTCCTCCCCTGTGCAGATCCTCCCTGCTTGGATCTTGGTCTGCTCGGAGCTGCAGAGCCGTCCCCGTTCATTCATTCAGGACCAAATGCGTGTGTGACAGCGTCTCCACCTTCGCCATTTTAGCGCACACCAACTTCGATTCGGTAAGTCCTTGAAATCTGCTCATGCAAAAATCTTTTTTATATATATATGTATATATATATGTATATTGTTGTCGTGCGATGTGCGCGAATGCGATGCAGTGTTGTTGTCCGGGTTTGGACTCATTTGCATACACTTCGTGCGGGGGGGGGGGGGGGGTGGGGGGACAAATAATCGGGAAATGTGTTTTTTAGTCGCATATTCATGCGTTAAATCGATTCAAAGGCGCGAAAGCATCGCGTTTGCCGTCGTACAATCATGGCGTGTATATACTCAGAATCAGTCGACAGCTAATTATGTTCGGTTATCATAAAAAAAAAAAATATATATATATATATATATTTGGAGGTTCTTTTTATTGGTGTGTTTTAAAGCCGTAACGTTGGAGGAACCTTAAACGCGCACAAAAAAATAAAAATAAAAAAATAAAAAAAACCGGTAGACTGTGTTGCCCCAGAAGCTGAGCGAGCCAGTTGCCGTGGCAACGGCTTCTGCAGCGCAAACGCGGCCTGTGGGATTTTTCATAACTGAGAAGATGTGGGGGTGGTGGGGGGGTTGAGGGGAAAAAATAAAGAAATAAAAAAACACAGCAAACCCTTATTCCTTGAACTGTCTGACCGCAAAACAATATTTATTTGCATTTTAATTCATTTGCTCATCATGTTTGGCCTCGGTGTTGACCCCATTGTGATCTGATCCAAAGCTTTTCTCGATTTTTAACTGCAAAAAATACCATTCTTTTCTAATCTCCCATCATGATTATCAGCATCCCCGTGCCCTCTTGTCATCCTTTTTCTTCTGCCAATTTTCTTCCATCCCCGTTGTTCGCCCTTCAACGTGATCTGTTGACATTTTCAATGACATCACATCATGAGAATATCAGCATGAGGAAGATGAAGGGGGGGAGGGGGGAAAGATAGACTTTTGATGTCGTCTCATTTCAAAGTCTTAATGATACTGCGATATAGTATAGCAGAAACTACCAGACTTTCTCTTTCATTTTTGGGTCAAAATTCCAGGCCCAGACAGACTGAATCGCCCTTGTCTGTACCTTCCTCGGGATTTGATAAAAATTTAAAAAAAAAGCTGGCTCAAAAAACACAGCACGCCGCTCCACTATATGTTTGCTTCAGGTGTATTGCACGAAATTAGAGGTCAAATTCTAAGAGACGATACTGACAAATGTGTTAGAAACATTCAAGAATTCAGGGGCTACGTTGATACATTAAAGATACTAAAACTATTACAATGTAGCTCAATCAGTTCTCAAAACGATCTGAACAAAACAACCACAACTTGTATCATAGGTACACAACATTGTGTACTGTCATATCTATTACAGTTCTCACACTTTTTCCACCAAGCACCACCTCAGAAAACACTTGGCTCTCCAAGTACCATTAAAGTACAGTAGCCTAGTAGGCCTAATTATTCATTAAAAACGAGGCAGATGGTTTTATTTAACACGTATATGTCATATTTTTGATTACTGTAACATTACACTCAGTTTTTGAACAGTAACACTGTGTTTGAATCTTTTTTTTAGTGATTTTTTTGGCCCACGTGCCACTAGTGGTACCCGAACCACACTGCCTCTTGAGATATTTAGTTTATTCCTATTATTATTCTTGACTAATAATATTGTTATTCCACCAACTAAAATCTTCAGCGCTCTCGAAAAATTACCATCTCTTACACATACTTTCATCATGACTGGACCATTTGCAGGGGTGTCAAACTCTTTTTCATTGAGGGCCACATTGCTCACAGGGCCTCTTGTAATGGTAAACTTACATGAATGTTAATGTATAATCACCTGAAGTCATGATATAATTACACAATTGCCAATGCATTTGATTATAATATGTGTTAATGTACACATTGACAGATAACTTGCTTTAAAATCATACGTTGAGTCACAGTGCGACAATCAGATGTTTAAGTATTTATTGGTATTTTAACAAAAAAAAAAATGTTTGGAATATAGTATATGTTGCATTAACAGATGGTCAGAATACATGGATTTTTCCGTCAAAATAAAAATAACGAATCCATTTAAGAAGAAAAATGAAGGTGCTTTATTGATGCAAGTACAGGATTTTGCGGACTACACATAATTATATCAGATCAGATCATCATGACTGGACCATTTGTCGGCCATGTTGGTTTTTAGGTCCCATTTTTGGGGGGGGGGGGGGGGGGGGGGGGGGATTTGTGCTGTTTCCCATGTCTTTCTTAGCTTTTTGTGTAATGCAGGACGTATTTATCTGCAGAATGCCACATTTTAGACACCACTTTGTTAAAAGCAACAAGAACGAGGCCTAAGTAACATATGTTCGCTCTTCTGTTAGCAACACATTAACGTTTTTCTTTGTGCATTTATGGAAAGACTCCTTTGTCGGGGTCAATAATGTCAAATAATGCATTATTTAGCTGCTTCAGGAGTGTCGTTTTGAGGTAAAACGAGTCGATAGAGCAGCGTCTCCATCCCTTTGTTTCTCCTTGTGACGGTATATGAAACACGGGACTGTCAACGCCACCGGCAGCGGCGGGCGCTAAGCGGCTGTCAGATATGAGAAGGGCAGGTTGTGACAGATTAATGCACCGATGATAATGATCCACCTGTTCACCCCCGCAGGGTTGAACGCATAACACACACGAAAAGGGGGGGGGGAATGACAAGTGCAGGTTGTCCGTTGTATCTGAGCAACCTCCTCTTAGAGCAGAGATGGAGTAGTGACCAAATGACATAGTCACCTTGAGGTGCGCCATTCAAGCGGTGCCTTCAGGGACCGGTTTGCTGTTGCAGATGCATATTTCGGATTCGCTAAGCTCACTAAGGGTATGTTTTTTTGGTTGCCTCATCTCTGTAGATCATGGACAAGGCACTTCTCCCATCCGTGACGCTCATAGTTGGCTGTGGGGTCTCCTCCCTCACCCTGCTGCTCCTCATCATCATCTACGTCTCCGTGTGGAAGTAAGTCAAACCCTAAAGCTTCTTGGTTCTCTTGCGTCTGCAGCCAGACTAATGCTCGGCCTCTTCTTCTATCTAACCCCAGGTATATCCGCTCTGAGCGCTCTGTTATCCTCATCAACTTCTGCCTGTCTATTATTTGCTCCAACGCCCTCATTCTCGTGGGACAAACTCAGGCTCGCAATAAGGTAAGAGCTCTTCTCGATTCTTGCTTGATGTTTCCAGTTTTAAAAAACCCTACTGCTACCAATAACAACTAGGTTAGGGCGATGCTGCAAATTTTGGTTTCAATACCAGTATTGCCAATACCGGTACTATTTACTAGAGTTTGGAATGTTTGGGCGCATCACGATTCGATACGATTCCGATTCTTGGGGTGATAATTCGATCCATAATCGATTCCCGATGCAACTCGATTCTTGCAAAGTTTTATTTGGTATAGTAATTATAATTTTTACAGATTACGAAAAGCTCCTTTGGTTCCTGACGTAAGACGTTTATGTGTGCAGCGAGTAAGCATGAATATGGGCTAAAAACATTTAAAAAATAATAATAAAAATAATATGTCAAATTTTGAGAAATACGAATCGATTTAGAATCAGAATAAATAAGAATCGGGATTTGGATGTGAATTGATTTTTTTTTCTCCTATATTTACTTGAATATTTTCAAGGTTATTGAAGAATTTTGCTTTAAATCATTGATTATATATGGGCGGCCCAGTTTTGCACGAAGAAGCGCATGTAAATTGTTTATTTTATATGACATTTTACTGGAAACAAATTTGGAGCCCCTTCCTGCTGTGGCACTGATAAGAATATCTGAATCTGAAAATAATTTCCATCAAAGACCGCACACTGAAAAGTCAAAGCATGAAGGGGGGGGGGGACAACTTTTGTGTCAGCTTTGGTCATAGGTGTCAAAAAGTATCAATATATCAATAATATCAACATTTCCTCATTTTTTTTCCACTACATTGTGTGTTGCAAATGGCCCCTCGGCCCCCCTTTGTTTTAGGTGAACAGAAAAAGGTATTTGTGAACAGTAACAATATGTAAATACAAAACTAGTGCTGTCAAATTAGTTAGTTTTTTTTAATCAGATTAATCACACTTTTAGATGTAGATAAATAGTGATTAATCACAGTGAATGACTTGCTTTCATAATTTGAATTAACCAAAAAAAATATTATTTTGACACAAATGTCAGAATGTCATACATAAACATTTTTTAAAATGTTTTACTTTAATGTACATTATCTATTTGCGCAAAACCTTGTAACAGTTTCATCTAAAGTCCTCTCGGAGTTCATTTTGAAGCAAAATTAAAAGGTGTGGTAACCGTCCAAGATAAAGGAGCACGTGCACTCAGAATTAACCTGCAACTATACACGATTAATACAATCATTTTTTTGTGATTAATCACATGAGTTAACTTGGTTTTTTTGACAGCCCTAAACAAAATATATCCACAATATTAAACCACTATTCCCTTCTAGTACATTACAAATTATGATCGGATCTTATTGAGATCGACGCAAAAAGTCCTACAGGAATTTTGTGATGGACTTTGTGGACGGTGGATTAAGAACCGTGCCTGTTTGGCATCCCCCCCCCAGGTGGTGTGCACGCTGGTAGCCGCTTTCCTGCACTTCTTCTTCCTCTCCTCCTTCTGCTGGGTGCTGACAGAAGCTTGGCAGTCGTACATGGCTGTCACTGGTCGTCTGCGCAACCGCATCATCCGCAAGCGCTTCTTATGCTTGGGTTGGGGTAAGACCGCCGATCTTTTCACTTCACTTCCTCTTGCGTCACCCTTTCTTAGCGTTTGTTTGCCCTTTCAGTCTCTAACCTCTCTCTCTCCTCTTGGCGCATTGTTTCTCCTTACAGGCTTGCCTGCATTAGTGGTGGCTGTGTCTGTGGGCTTCACAAAAGCCAAGGGATATGGCACCGTCAACTAGTAAGTACAGTCTGCCTACTGCTTCTTAGTTCGGAAAATGCAAACACAAACAAAGTCTGGAGCTGGGGTCCGAGATCAAATTGTGTTGACTTTTACGTGTTAAAGTTCACTTTCTGTGTGAAAGTATAAGGTGTAGAAAAACTTACATATCAATTGTAAAAAAAAAAAAAAATTAAAAAGCACATTTAGATCTGGGGCCCAACTTTTCCATTTGAGAGGGTCCACTTAAATTTTAACATTAAATTAGTAATCTTGCTTTTGATTTGAATCATTTTCAATAATTATATCTAACCTAATTGACAAGTTCGTCGAAAGATATGAAACCTTGTTTATTCAACACATACACCTTAGGCTTAGGTCAGGCTGATTAGAAAAATAAGTACTTAAACAAATATACTGCATTAGAAGGGACTCATGAAGAACCGACAAATAATACATTTGCATACAATTTTGTTGTTGCTAAAATAAATAAACTAAATTAATAATACATATGTTTCCTAAGTAAACTGTCAATCAAATTAAAGTGCAAGTGAAAATACAGCTTCACCACTTTAGTCATAATTTTTGCGCTTAAGAAACTTTAGCTACAGACTTCTTCTGTTTGTTTGTTTGTTTGTTTGGTATTTTGTACAATGGATTAATGTGATGCGATTAATTGCCTGAGTTAACTCATACAATTTGAAAGCCCTAAAAAAAAATGTTTTTTCAAAACCCCCCAAAATTTATATGAAGAGGTTAAAATATGTTTCATATTGTTGGAAAAATTGTGCGATATATTGTGTTTCATTTTGCAATAATATGCTTTTAAGATCAAGCAATAAATCATGACCTCCTCTTTTCATTATAGCTGCTGGCTGTCTCTCGAGGGCGGACTCCTCTACTCCTTTGTTGGCCCCGCCGCCGCCGTTGTTTTGGTTCGTACCTGATCTGACTCCCATACAGATCCACATTACGACATGCATTTTATCCTGACCGTGTGGGGTTTTTTTTTCCAACCAGGTGAATATGGTCATTGGTATTCTGGTCTTCAATAAGCTGGTATCCAAGGACGGCATCACCGACGTGAAGCTGAAGGAGAGAGCTGGGTAGGTCCTATTGATCTTCTACTTGCAACAGGGGGTTGTGCTTATCGCCCACATCAGCACCATTACGCTGTATCGATCGTGTGTTCTGATGTCAAGGTTCTCAAACAAATAACCGGAGGATGACATTATATGTCTGTGAAGGGATAGTAGAATGACTTGAGTGTGTCCGTATGGAAAGAAGGAAAGAGACTCATTATTCGATTTCCTCCTAACAGGGCGTCACTGTGGAGCTCCTGCGTGGTTCTTCCTCTACTGGCCCTCACATGGATGTCTGCCGTACTCGCCATGACAGACCGCCGTTCCGCCCTCTTCCAGATCCTCTTTGCTGTATTCGACTCCCTAGAAGGTTTCATCATCGTCATGGTCCACTGCATACTGCGTCGAGAGGTAAGACGAACACACTTGTTTTGATTAGTTGCGGTTCACCGAGCCGTGGTTTTATATGCAATTTCCTCAATAATCCGCATTCAGGTTCAAGAAGCTGTTAAGTGCAGGGTAGTTGACCGCAAGGACGACGGCAATGGAGACTCTGGCAGCTCTCATCACAATGGCCACAACCAGCTGACGGTATATTTATTCTCCTTATTGACTGTTAATGTCTTGAGTGCCTTCTGCGTTTTCGATGGATGATTGATGAATTTGTTTCCTTTTCAGCAGTCTGATAATGAAAAGGACGGAGATTCATGCAGACAAGGTAAACAGAAAACTTTTACAAATGTTTCCATTTGCGTTTTATTACGTAAGCCAGGCTTCAATACTATTCTGCTTTCTTGTTTAAAGGAATGAGCAGCTCTTCAGAGGAGAAGATGTCCCCTCCTCAAATGCCTCTTCCCATGGGCCCCAACTTCCACACTCTGCCGTCCAACAAGAGCCACATGCAGGCCGTTCCGGAGTATTCCAGCCACACGCTCACACTGAAGAGAGAGAAGAGCCGTCTGACGGGTGGGGTCGACCCGTCTTGTGGGAAGCCCGTGTACGTCTGCGAGGGGGAGCTATTCCAGCAGCTGGATGCGGATCTCGCCTTGGTCCAAGCGGAGGGCGGAGTCTCCACCGGCGGCGGTTACATGCTCATGCCCAACACGACGTCCACCCTCAGGTCCAAGCCAAAAGACGACGGGACAAAATACAACATCAGCGTGGAACAACTGCCCCAGGCGAGACTCATGCACCTGAGCGGACCCTTTGCCGAGCCGCAAACCGCCTTCGGGATCAAGCCCATCCCCCCCGACCAGATCAGCGTGTCTTACTCCGAGAGGGACTCGCCCATCCAGAACATCCACAATATGTCCAGCGAGTCTCACATCACCCACAGCAGCCTGGAAAACACCTTTGAGTCCATGAATTCCATGATGTCCAAAAGCGAGACCATCTCCACATTGTCCATGAGCTCTTTGGAGGTGAGACTCGATTAATTAGAACATATTGGTACCTCATGATACGAGTTGAATTGGATTCCGTACCTCAAAAAACTGGTTACCTGAATTTCTTCGTAACCTCAAGCATAACACTTAATCGAGAGACAGCTCGGATCCTAAAAAACTTGTACGATGGGGAAATCGTATCCCGAGGTACCACTGTAATTCAAAAATATATATATTTTGTATTCCTTTGTTGTGTTTATTCAACCTTCTTTAATGTGCCTTCATTTTGCAGAGACAAAAGTCCCGGTATGCTGAGCTTGACTTTGAGGTAAATATCAATCAGATATTGTTTAAACCAGGAGTGTCCAAACTTCGTTCATGGCGCGGCGCCTATTCATCATTTCTTATTTAGCCAAAAAAACATGACTTAAAGACAATTTGTTTCTGTATTTTTTGTTTTTGCTGTTGTTTTTTGGCCTAAGTCCATTGTTACAATTAGCCACGGGCCTCTAATTGCCACTTTTTGGACCCCCACCTGGTTTAAACCATTGGCATCTTTATCATCACAATTCCCAATTTAAGGAATGTATGTTAATTGTTTCCATTCATGTCTCCTGCAGAAAATAATGCACACAAAGAAGCGCCACCAGAATATGTTCCAGGACCTGAACAGGAAGTTACACCATGCAGATAAGGACAGAGAGTCACCTGCCTCTGACAGCAAGGTAAACACATGATCTGATGCGTATACCCGTTATCCATCATCACAGAGAAAGTAAATTCATACATTAGAAATTGGGACAAAACAATCAGGAGACACACAGCAGAGGCAATTGCTGTTGATTAGTTTGATAGAGGAAAATGATGGTGGAAAAAAAAATGACCCTAAAAATGTGTATTGAGTTATGGTTAACATGAGGTCATTTGAATAAGGATGCATTTTCTTCCTTGCTTCCTACAGTCAGTGAGATGGAGCGTATCATCAGCAGGAAGTGACAAAACGAACCACAGCGTGAGTGTTTATGTAATATATATAACCTCACAATCGCAAATTTACGGCCCTGTAGACATGGCACACCATCAGATAGTACCCTTGCCTCAAAGTGGAATAATGTCCTCCATTGACCATACCACCTCATTGGACAATCACCCCTCCGACTGATGAAATATTTCTCACAGAGGCCGAGTGACACCAGTGCTAAAGTGTTACGCCTTTACCCCAACAGGACAAACAGCAGGCTCCTCTGGAGAGGCCTTGGGAAGCGGTGCGGGGACTACCACAGCAGTCTCCTCCCGCGTGGGTCCGCAAAGACTTGGAGCCTCTGGCCGCGTCGCCACTGGAGTTGCACGCCGTGGAATGGGAGAAGACGAGCACCCCCATCCCTCTGGTGGGGCAGGACATCATTGACCTGCAGACCGAGGTCTGAAGCAGTTGGAGTCGACGCAAGCAAAAGCCGCCTTATTTTACCTCGGTTCCCTTTCGGGCTTCAGTACGGGCTCCTGTGTGCGTACCATACAGCGGAGCCAGAACGTCAGGACGTGAGACTGTGGGCCGGAGAATCTATTGTCTTCAAACCCCTCAGCATCAGCGGCAAGGTGGCGGAGTGGAAGATAGAGTGGTTGATTGTTTCCTCTCTGAGTGGACTTAAAGCACCTCTTGTTAGAGTGCTCGGACGGTCAAAGGGCTGGCGAAATGATTTTGCGGTCCATGTAGGCCAGCCCGCGGTTCCTTTATTGCACACTGGCAACCTGGGCAGACATGTCTGTGCTTCTTTCTTGCGAGACGGCTTCTTTTAGCGGGAGGAATAACGCAGAACTCTTGACTGCTGCTCCTCTTCCAGTCTACGTCCCTTCCACTTGAAAAGCAAACTGTTTCACACTCGCAGTGTGTCATTTTTTTTCGATCTTTTCTGATGGCTTCCACGCCTGGAACTATTGTTAAAGATCAGACTTTATGCAGGCTTGTTGACAGCATTCGTCACTCATACTGTACCACCATCGTTATTATCAATGATTATTTCAGCATTATCACCATTGTTGCCATAACATGTGTTTTTGGTAACACTTTAGTATGGGGAACATATTCTAAGTAACAAAGACTTCATTTAGAGTTATTTGGTTAAGGGTTGGGGTTGGGGTTAGTTGTATAATAAGGTCATGCAGAACAAGGCATTAATAAGTACTTAATAATCACTAATTAAGAGCCAATATGTTACTAATTTGCATGTTAATAAGCAACTAATTAATGGTGAATATGTTCCCCATACTAAAGTGTTACCGTTTTTTTTACTTTAAATTAGGGATGAGCATAATAATGAAGCAATTGTTAGAACTAACAATGGGGCATTGAGGTAAACATATGGGAAACGCTGGTATCAAAACAGGAGTTCAGGACATTCAGAGAATGGCCCATCCCTATTTTATATTTTAAGTTACCTTATATGACTGTCAATATGTTTTATTTGGCCTACAGTGGGAAATGCACATCTCCACTATGTTGGTGACACAGTATGCACTGCAAAGGGACAAACAAACTGAGTAGGGACGAAGGCGGTTTGTTGTTTTCCTGCTTTTTCCTGCATTTGCTCGGACGCCAAAGCACCAGCACCACAATACAGACTCTTGACGCGGAGCAGTGCACTGTGGGAATCGCCGGTCCAACCCTTGCAGGAACTATTTGGACTTTGGACTGAGGCTCCTGGCACTGATGTGCCAGCGCAGTCAGTTTCAGGCTGTTAAGCCTTCAACACATTTGTGTTTTTAGACCATCAGTGTAACACAGTGCAATATGATGGGCGCTTGATGCTCAAGCAAGACTGATATTAGGATTTACACATTCTTTTCTTACCGATGATTCAAATCTTTTATACCATCTTCTTCACATTTACAGAGCATATAGGCGCTTTATGAGAATATATTGTATAACAAATCTGTATTAGTAATTCAAGGAATTTATTGACTAGAGATTTGTTAGACTCCAGAAAAACTCCATATTTGGAGGTGTCTGTGACAGGTAGATAATTGTACTTCTATAAAGCAAACACTGTATACAATGAATGAATGAATATATTTCTCAAATTTGCTTCAGGTTACTTGTTATTACTCTCCACTGTGTCGCGATGAGTAATGGAACCTAATGTCTTCTGTGAGAGTGTGTTTTTTAATACCTCGTCAGTAATTACCTGCCAATGTGTTAGTCCAATTCATACCTCAAAGGACATGTATTCAATAATCATTTGTATTATATTTGTTTACCCCCCTCCCTTAAATGTACAGTTTTCACAGCACAAAATGAATGTGATTCATTTCTAATAAAAAAAACAAATCTATACATTACTGAAGGAGGTGTGTCACGTGATTTACAGTGTCATTCCACAGAATTTGGTGTCATTTGCCTGCTTGTAACTACAAAACCCAAAAGCAGTGAAGTTGGCACGTTGTGTAAATCGTAAATAAAAACAGAATACAATGATTTGCAAATCCTTTTCAACCTATATTCAATTGAATAGACCGCAAAGACAAGATACTTAACATTTGAACTGGAAAAGTTTGTTTTTTGAAAATATTAGCTCATTTGGAATTTGATGCCATGTTTAAAAAAAGCTGGCACAAGTGGCAAAAAAGACAGAAAAAGTTGAGGAATGCTCATCAAACACGTATTTGGAACATCCCACGGGTGAACAGGCTAATTGGGAACAGGTGGGTGCCATGATTGGGTATAAAAGCAGCTTCCGTGAAATGCTCAGTCATTCACAAACAAGGATAGGGCCAGGGTCACCACTTTGTGAACAAATGCGAGAGCAAATTGTTCAAGAACAACATTTCTCAACCAGCTATTGCAAGGAATTTAGGGATTTCACCATCCACGGTCCGTAATATCATCAAAAGGTTCAGAGACTCTGGAGAAATCACTGCACGTAAGCAGCAAGGCTGAAAACCAACATTGAATGCCCGTGACTTTCGATCCCTCAGGGGGTACTGCATCAAAAACCGACATCAGTTTGTAAAGGATATCACCACATGGGCTCGGGAATACTTCAGAAAACCATTATTCAACCATAACCAGCTTTTGCAAATCATTTTAATCTGTTTTTATTTACGGTTTACACAACATGCCAACTTCACTGGTTTTGGGTTTTGTATTTAAAAAAAAAAAGTTTTCAACTAAAAATCGATAATAGTCAAACCATGCATCGGCTTTTTTTAACTTTCAAGTTTGAGTCCTGTATAATCCCTAGATTTCTAACCAGATTACAGTCGTCCATCGCTACATCGGTCTTCAAATATTGCGGCTTCACCATATTGCAGAATTTCTGGAAATATTTTAAAACACTTTAAAGAATATTGTACAATTTTTTTTATACAAAAGTTCAAACATTTTCAGGAATAAAAATGGATAAATGAACTGAAAACATCAATGCTACAGTAGTAGATCAGCCCAAACCAATCAGAGCGTGCTTTTTAGTATTGAGGCAATTGATTGGCTAAGCCTCAGACAGATTAAAAGAGTATAAAGGTGACTAGAGGGTGTTATTATTATTATTATTAGCCTTTATTTAACCAGGTAAAATCCCATTGAGATCAAAGATCTCTTTTCCAAGGGAGACCTGGCCAAGAGGGCAGCAGCAAGGTTACATTAAAAACAGTAAACAAATACATAAAACATCACATTTACAACATTAAAACTTGCTCACATGACACATGTGCATACAGACAAGGTAAACTGCAGTCCTTTCACAGAAGCTTTAAACTCATTCAGCGTAACTAGGGTTTGAAGTTTAATGTTCGATTGTAGGTTATTCCAAGCCTTCGGTGCTGAAAACCTAAATGCTTTCTTTCCCAGTTCAGTTCTTACTTTGGGGACAACAAATTGCAGAACATCCATTGAACGAAGATTGTGACTTCCTTGTTTCTTTGTTAAAAGACAAGACAGATAAGATGGAGTGATACCCAGAATGGTTTTGTAGATGAAAACATACCAATGATTGAGGCGTCGAGCACATAAAGATGTCCAGTTAACCATTGAGTATAACAAACAATGGTGAGTAAGGGGAGCGCAGTTGGTGATGAATCTCAGTGCCCCGTGGTACACACTATCCAGCTTGTGGAGACAACCAGCAGTAGCATTCATGTACAACACATCTCCATAGTCAATAACAGGTAAAAAGGTTGTTTCCACCAATTTCTGTTTCACAGTAAAAGAAAAGCAAGACTTGTTTCTATAATAAAATCCCAGTAAAAGTTTCAGTTTTTTTACAACATACTGAATGTGCTCCTTAAAACTCAAGTGGTCATCAATTAAAAATCCTAAATATTTAAAAGCAGATACTAACATAATTTGTTGCCCATTTCTTGTTAAAATGTTCTCACACAGTGATGATCTTACAGTTTTTGATGTGGTAAAGAGCATACACTTTGTTTTCTCTGCATTTAAAACCAGTTGAAGATAGCAAAGTTGTTCTTGTACTCTGTCAAATGCATATTGTAGATATTTAAAAGCCTCAGCAAGAGTGGGTGCTGTGCAGTATATGACAGTATCATCAGCATAGAAATGGAAAGTTGAGTTCGGAATATTCTGTCCAAGATTATTTATGTAAATAGTGAATAATACGGGGCCCAACACAGAACCTTGAGGGACACCCTTTTTCACTTGCAGTACGTCCGAGGAGGAACCTTCTATCTGAACAGCCTGAGTTCTACTTGTGAGGTAATTTGCAAACCATCCAACTGCTTGCTGAGAAAAACCAATAGCTGAAAGACGTTTGATTAAAATGACATGATCAACAGTATCAAATGCCTTTGAAAAGTCAATAAAGAGGGACAGACAGCATTGCTTCTTGTCAAGAGCTTTAGTTACATCATTTATAAACTTCATAGCAGCAGTAACAGTACTGTGATTTCTACGAAAACCTGACTGAAATGGTGACAGAATAAAATTGGTGTCCAAAAAGTCTTTTATCTGTTCACTGATAAGGGATTCAAGCACTTTTGCCAGAACAGAGAGTTTAGAGATCGGTCTGTAATTATTTAGATTACTAGGGTCACCTCCTTTTAATAGGGGGATTACAAGGGCAGATTTCCAATCCAAAGGGATTTCATTTGAAATTAGAGTAAGGTTAAAAATGTGAGTCAGTGGTTCAGCTATAATTTCAGCTGCCAACTTTAAAAAGAGCGGCTCCAACTTATCAGAGCCAGCTGGCTTTCTAGGTTTAAGTTGTTTTAGAGCCCTCGTGACCTCTGTTGTGGTAAAGGGCGTAAAGTTAAAAACCTGGGTATTTTCAACGGTTCTTTCCGGAGTTAGCGGAGCTTCAGTAGAGTTGTCAGAATTGTAGAGAAAACCAGAGGAAATAAAATGATTATTAAAATGACTACCCATTTCTCTTCTGTCACTTACTCTGACACCATCAACAAGTATACTAGGTGGGAGATTGACTGAATTACAGCAGCCGGACAAAGATTTGATGATTTTCCAAAACTTCTTTGGGTGTTTGAGATTTTCAGTTGTTGTGGAGAAATAAAATTCTGATTTGACTTTCCGAAGGAGAGAGGTAAATTGATTTCTTAATTGTCTAAAATTCAACCAATCTGCTTCTAACCCTGACTTGCGTGCCCTGGCCCAAGCAGCATTACGCTCATGCAATAAATCTGACAGGTCCGATGTAAACCACTGATTGTCACGTCCTTTAACCCTACATTTTCTAAAAGGGGCATGTTTGTTCACTATACTCAAGAAGTTTTTGTGAAAATATTTCCAAGCCAGTTCAACATTATCAAAAAGAGCAATTCTATCCCAATTAAAAAGATGCAAGTCATGTAAAAAAGCTTGCGTCTCAAATAATTTCATATTACGTTTTTCAACAAGACAAGGCTTGCTTTTAGGAATCCTTGTGTCTCGCACTACTGCAATCACACAATGATCACTCACATCATTAGGGAAAACACCAGATGCAATAAATTTAAAGGGCATATTTGTTAGAATTAAGTCAATGAGTGTAGCTTTTTGAGGGCATTTAGGATTAGGTCTTGTAGCTGAGTTAATTAATTGTGTTAAATTTAGAGATTCACACTGTGCTTTCAAAGAGTCAGACACAGATGTGAGCCAGTCCCAGTTCAAATCACCAACCATCACTATTTCATTGTATTTCAGTTGAGACAGAAGCTTCACAAGAGTAGATAGGGAATTAGTAGGGGCAGATGGAGGCCTATAACACCCCACTACCATTATGTGGTGATTTCTAGCTAATTCAATTTCAAGTGCTAACAGTTCAAGTTCTTTACTTACTGATTCAGAGAGCACTAATTTAACATCAAACCTCTGTTTAATATATATGGCCACTCCACCACCTTTTCTTTGTCGGTCAGTACGATAGACATTATAGCCATGAATGTAAATATCTTTATCAAGCACAGATTGTTTAAGCCAAGTTTCAGATAAGACTACAATATCAGCATTTGTTGAGTTTATCCAGATCTTTATCATATCCAGTTTAGGGAGTAAACTCCGAACATTGATATGAATAATCCCAAGACCAGATCTAGTTTTAAAATCCGCAGGTGTAAAACATTGTGTAGGTGTATCAGGGCCTGGATTAGTCTCAACATTTCCTGAGAGCAATAACAATAATATAACTAAACATTTGCGCTTAAAGTTATCATCTTTTGAGTCCGTCTTTAATCTGTGAAAGTAAGTGCTCATAATAGGGGAGGATGCAGTAATGTTGACGTGATCTCTCAAAACAAGGAAACAATAAGAATGAATGGACACTACCATAGTATGCAGCCATTTTGTTTTGTCCAAAGTCACAGAAATCTTCAACTGAGATAAGGCCGAGGTTATTTTGTAGCTGTCACTGTGATGAAATGTCAAATTATCAAAGTTGTCATCTTGAAGTAGCATAGCTTGTGAGGGGGGATTAACAGACCCATTTGGGACACCAGTAAAACCACACAAAAGTATAAAACACAATATAATAATTTGTGACATAGTGAGAGGAGAAGTTCCACTTATTCTACCACTTTTGAATATGTTAGCAGACAGGGCTGAAGGCTAGCAACCAAGGCCGATGGGTGGAAGCCCGTAGACGAAACCAATGGCTGGAGGCAAACAGCAGGCCGATTGTGGAGAGCCAGCAGCAGGCAGGCCGATGGTGGAATGGCTAGCAGCAAGCAGGCCGATGTTGGAATATGGCTAGCAGCAAACAGGCCGATGTTGGAAGGTTAGCAGGCAGGCCGATGGTGGAATGGTTAGCAGTAGGCAGGCCGATGGTGGAATGGCTAGCAGCAAGCAGGCAGGTGGTGGAAGGCTAGCAGCAAGCAGGCCGATGTTGGAAGGTTAGCAGGCAGGCCGATGGTGGAATGGTTAGCAGCAGGCAGGCCGATGGTGGAATGGCTAGCAGCAAGCAGGCCGATGGTGGAAGGCTAGCAGCAAGCAGGCCGATGGTGGAAGGCTAGCAGCAGGCAGGCCGATGGTGGAAGGCTAGCAGCAGGCAGGCCGATGGTGGAAGGCTATCAGCAGGCAGGCCGATGGTGGAATGGCTATCAGCAGGCAGGCCGATGGTGGAAGGCTAGCAGTAGGCAGGCCGATGGTGGAAGGCTAGCAGCAGGCAGGCCCATGGTGGAAGGCTAGCAGCAGGCAGGCCGATGGTGGAAGGCTAGCAGTAGGCAGGCCGATGGTGGAAGGCTATCAGCAGGCAGGCCGATGGTGGAAGGCTAGCAGCAGGCAGGCCGATGGTGGAAGGCTAGCAGCAGGCAGGCCGATGGTGGAAGGCTAGCAGCAGGCAGGCCGATGGTGAATGGCTAGCAGCAGGCAGGCCGATGGTGGAAGGCTAGCAGCAAGCAGGCCAATGTTGGAAGGTTCGCAGCAGGCAGGCCGATGGTGGAAGGCTAGCAGGCAGGCCGAGGGTGCTAGCTGTCTGCTACTGCTACCTGAACAGGTGGATTATAGGTAGGCCAAAGTCTATGGCAATCCAGTGACATTTGATGAGAAACTATCCACCAGAAATCCCACTCTGCAGAGAATTTGTTTATCTTGCAGAGTACCACTCATTCAGACTAAAAATAATTAAAATCTCATACATAAAAACACAAAAACTCAGACCTCAGGTAAGAACACACTGAACACAGAATAGACATGGCTGCCATCATGTTATTTCATGTCTAGAGGGCTTTCAATGTTGAAAATAATAAAAGGTCATAAACTGTTTTTTATTCTGTAGCTATGAAAATATTTGATTTATAATGAATGATTCCTACTTCGCGGAAATTCATCTATCGTGGTCCTGTCCTAAACCATTTAGCAGTGATAAACAGGAGACAGGTTCCAGAGAGAGGGTCTCAATAACATGTTCCCTTCACACACAATGATTTTGGCTAAAAGAACATTGTTTTGCGTCCACACACTGATCTGTTCGATGCAGTGACAAAGTGAATCAACAGGCCGTCAGTGACACGTACTGTAGATCTGAGTGTCATCTGCATAGTTGTGGTTGGACACCTTGGCCTCCTGCCAGCATGTACAAACCCCAAAACCAGTGAAGTTGGCACGTTGTGTAAATCGTAAATAAAAACAGAATACAATGATTTGCAAATCCTTTTCAACCTATATTCAATTGAATAGACTGCAAAGACAAAATACTTAACGTTCGAACTGGAAAACTTTATTTTTTGGAATTTGATGCCTGCAACATGTTTGAAAACATGCTCATCAAACACTTATTTGGAACATCCCACAGGTGAACAGGCTAATTGGGAACAGGTGGGTGCCATGATTGGGTATGAAAGCAGCTTCCGTGAAATGCTCAGTCATTCACAAACAAGGATTAGGAGAGGGTCACCACTTTGTGAACAAATGCGTGAGCAAATTGTCGAACAGTTTAAGAACAACATTTCCCAAAGAGCTATTGCAAGGAATTTAGGGATTTCACCATCTAAGGTCTGTAATATTATCAAAAGGTTCAGAGAATCTGGAAAAATCACTGCACGTAACATTGAATGCCTGTGACCTTGGATACCTCATCAAAAACCGACATCAGTTGCAAAGTGGAAAAGTGTTCTGTGTTCTGACGAATCCGCATTTCAAATTGTTTTTGGAAACTGTGGTCGTCGTGTCCTCCGGAACAAAGAGGAAAAGAACAATCCGGATTGTTCTAGGCGCAAAGTTCAAAAGCCAGCATCTGTGATGGTATGGGCGCGAATTAATGCCCAAGGCATGGGTAATTTACACATCTGTGAAGGCACCATTAATGCACGGCTGAAAGCAATCTGCAATCTGCACACCTGGGTCTGATGAGGGCAGATGGCATAAAGGCCAGCGGACCCGAAGATCCAGTGCCGGAACGTAGTTCACTCTCCGTAGTAAGCATCCCGTCTCTGGGTTCTCTCCGCGTACTCGCTCTCTCTGTGCTTTCCCTGTGCCCGTGTCTTATGTCCTCTGTGTTCCCAACAGTGTTCCCTCTGTTTCCTGTGATCGAGCTGTGTGCCTCGACTTCCCACCGGATTCTGGACTGCCTCCCTCGATCCTCGACCCCCGCTTGGACACGGACCTCGTCGCCTCTCTCCAGCCCCCGACCTCTCGCTTGCCCACGGACTGTCTTCTCGCCTTACCCCTTTGGTCTGGCGAAGGAGTCATCCAACACGCACATACAGCAAACTCTGGTAACATTTACATTGTTAATTCTACACATCGTCTTGCACCATTCACGTATAGTAGCATACACACCCCAACTCATCATCATCATCAGTTTCAATAAACCTATGGAACTGATCCCTGCCGTTGTGTCGTCTCCTTCCCCAGCCGTACGTAGCACAAGTACTCCATTTATGTCAAAATAGCTTGGCTCCAAGTTCCCCATTTACAGTGTAAAAGTCACGCCGACCTCATTCTCTCGGCTTCCGTCTGCTCCAATATTCCACACTCTGTTCGCGCTCGCTTCTAGAAGCAGTAGTTCATCTTCCGTATATTCAGCTTCAAAAAGATAAGGTTGCGATTCCTCATTTGGACCAAAATAGTCTTCTTTGTTGTCAGTTGCCAAGTCTGCCATGATTAGAAAACACTTGTTTTGTTTCCGGAAGAAGGAACACACATTTGTTGCCGGAAGTCGTAAGTGCGTTGCTATGGAAACAGAAATAAATGCGCTGAGGAATGCTTAAAATGACCAAAATAAGGTAAATATTGTACATATTAAATATTTTCATGAACGTGTCTGTTACTACAATATATATATATATATATATATATATATATATATATATATATATATATATATATATATATATATATATGTCTTAATAAGGTTATCCAAAAAATAGTGCTCGATACCGTAGTAGAGCGCAATATATGTATGTGTGGGGAAAAAAATCACAAGACTATTTCATCTCTACAGGCCTGTTTCATGAGGGGGGGTACCCTCAATCATCAGGAGATTTTAATGGGAGCATTCGCATACCATGGTTTATATAGGGCACAGAGTGGGTGGGTACAGGCTGGCCTAGGGGCGTGGTGATTGGCTCATGTGTTACCTAGGAGGTGTTTCCGTCTATGGCGGCATGCTGTTACAATTTCGCTGCGCTTGTTGAGGGATGACAGGTCTGGACGGTAAATAATAAACAGTTTCTCTTTCAAGCATAGGTTGCATCTTTTATTACCACTATTGTAAGGTGTGCTGGATGCAAGAATTTGCCATGTTATTGAATATTCAACATTATTGTCTTTGAGGTCCCAAATGTGTTTGCTGAGTTCTGTGGTATTTTTTTGTTCCTGAAAGAAGCCTTGTGATTGTTCCATCTGGTTTTGAATTCTCCCTCGGTTAATCCTACATATGTGTCGGATGTGTTAATGTCCTTGCGTATTACCTTAGATTGGTAGACAACTGATGTTTGTAAGCACCCCCCGTTGAGAGGGCAATCAGGTTTCTTTCGACAGTTACAGTCTTTGTTGGTTTTGGAGTCGCTCTGTCTGGGGGCTGACGGCTCATTTGCAATTGTTTTGTTGTGGTTTGAGATGATTTGTCGTATATTGTTCATGCAGCTGTAGCTCTGCAGCTGGAGCTACAGCTGCATGAACAATATACGACAAATCATCTCAAACCACAACAAAACAATTGCCAGAGGTGGGACCAAGTCATTGCTTTGCAAGTCACAAGTAAGTCTCAAGTCTTTTCCCTCAAGTCTCGAGTCAAGGCCCGAGTCAAGACAGGGCAAGTCCGAGTCAAGTCCAAAGTCAAGACTGGAAAGTCTCAAGTCAAGTCCCAAGTCCTGCATTTTGAATTTCGAGTCCTTTCAAGTCGTTTAACCACAGACTAATATATTTACACAGATTGTGTATGCTTTTAAAACGCTGTATTTATTTATTAAAACAAGTGCATTTGAAATTGCAGGGAAAAAGATAGTGCTGACATTGCACTTCAAAATAGCACTATTAACCAGTCATTTTAAACATGTAACTCATTCCTTTACAGAATAAACACATTTGAAAAAAACAAGTGCAACTGTACCGTATTTTCCGCACTATAAGGCGCACCGGATTATTAGCCGCACCTTCAATGAATGGCATATTTCATAACTTTGTCCACCAATAAGCCGCCCCGGACTATAAGCCGCGCCTACGCTGCGCTAAAGGGAATGTCAAAAAAACAGTCAGATAGGTCAGTCAAACTTTAATAATATATTAAAAACCAGCGTTCTAACAACTCTGTTCACTCCCAAAATGTACGCAAATGTGCAATCACAAACATAGTAAAATTCAAAATAGTGCAGAGCAATAGCAACATAATGTTGCTCGAACGTTAATGTCACAACACACAAAATAAACATAGCGCTTACTTTCTGAAGTTATTCTTCATTCGTAAATCCTTCGTCTTCGGTGTCCGAAGTGAAAAGTTGGGCAAATTTACGATCCACTGGCAGATGTTGGCGTCGTCTGGCGCTGCCTCCTCGTCTTAGTGAAGGTGTGTTCGCCTTCTGTCCTCCATTGTTCCCACGCAGTTAGCAGTCTAGCTTCGAATGCCCTGTTGACACCAATATCTAGCGGCTGGAGGTCTTTTGTCAATCCACCCGGAATGACGGCGAGTATTGAATTAAGCACGTAAGCGTGTCTCTCAATGTGCTGTTATGAGCTAGCAAATATAACAACTACACTACCCAGCATGCAACGATAGTTACGAGCATGCGCGGTAGCCCTGAGAAGTTCCCACGCAGTTAGCAGTCTAGCTTCGAATGCCCTGTTGACACCAATATCTAGCGGCTGGAGGTCTTTTGTCAATCCACCCGGAATGACGGCGAGTATTGAATTAAGCGCGTAAGCGTGTCTCTCAATGTGCTGTTATGAGCTAGCAAATATAACAACTACACTACCCAGCATGCAACGATAGTTACGAGCATGCGCGGTAGCCCTGAGAAGCGTTGTTGTATGCTGGGAGTTCGAATGTGGTTATGAGCACGCTGTGAGAAAACGTTGAGAACTCAGTTAACACGCCTCGTCTGCATTATTTATAATTAGACAGACAACACACTTAATAGGAGCCATTTTGGGGTCTTTACATAAACACACAAATGGAAATGAAACGTCACATATCCCAGCATGCACCGCGCGCTTCTTCTACGGGGAAAAAAGATGGCGGCTGTTTACCGTAGTTGCGAGACCTAAACTTTATGAAAATGAATCTTAATATTTATCCATATATAAAGCGCACCGGGTTATAAGGCGCACTGTCAGCTTTTGAGAACATTTGTGGTTTTTAGGTGCGCCTTATAGTGCGGAAAATACGGTACTTATTTGCACAAAGGTGTTAACATTGTATTTCCATGGCATATTGCATTGTAACTAGTTCCACAGCAGTTTCTATCCTGTTCTTACCTTATCTCATTGATCTCATCTCATACTGTATGTGTGTTGATGTGTGCGTACACATGAAAAACATAACAAATATATGAACATAACAATGAACAGAGTTGTACTTTTTAGATGTCAGGACCCTATGCAATATGTACACATATTCTTAATATAGTATACATTTTAACTGACCTTTATTTGACTATGTTTGTCTTTTTGTAGGTGGCTAAAATACGCGGTGCTGCTGACCACCATCTAACGTTACGTTACTGTGTGTGATACATTGACTAACGTAATGTTACTGTGTGTGATACATTGACTAACGTTACGTTACTGTGTGTGATACATTGTCTAACGTAACGTTATGTGTAGGTACCTCATACAACCCTGCTTAAAAAAAAATCACTTGACAAAAAGTATGAATAAGGTAGCGAACTGCAGTGGACGCAACAGATTGCCGTGTTTGCAATGACGTTATAACCATAGACATCTTATAAGTAGACGCAGCATTGGTTGCTGTGACGTGAGCAATTTGGCCGCCATCTTGAAGTGCTGATGAGGAGCCGGCGAGCAGTCTAAACTGACAGTTGAAAGGTAGAAAACAAAGATGGTGTTCAGCGTTTTCCTGCTCAAATGAGCGGACTGTTGAAAATAGGAATCGGGGGATTACTTTTCACAAGTAAGATTTAACATTAACGTACTATTGGTTGTATTTTATGAAAATAATATTACCACAGAGTTGAGAAGGAGCAAAGATCTTCAATATTTGTATGTGAAAATCACAAAGAAATCTTCTGGGGGAGGATGACCCGCCTACAGGGGTTTGGTTTACAAACTTTCAGCCCCACCTAAAACAAAACTCACCAGCCGCCACTGATTATGATGCATTCTCATTTTAGGCAAAGTATAAGACAATACTTTCTTAACAGTATAATTGTAACCAGGAATAAGTCTTCAAGTAACAATATTCAAATACTAACATTGTTGGGTAAAACAGAATTTGGTTTTATTCTGAATCCAGTGAAACAGATTGGTGGTTTTAGCTGATATGAAGACTTTCAGGTGTTTATATATGTTTAAGTATTTGGCAGACGCTTTTATCCAAAGCGACTTACATAAAATAATACATATAAAACAATCACTGCAAACATTATCATTTAAGGGAAGAATGTAATAGAAAATATCAATACAAAGTGTCAAGACAGAATAAACTCTCTGCTGCTGAAGCAACAGAGATACAGTCTATAGGTCCCTAAGATATATAGATATCTAATGTATTCATACATTGTAGGATATACGCATTTACTGTATATATAACCTAATCATATTGTTTCTTCAACTTAAAAATAGTTTACCGTTTTTTTCCCCCTTCTCTGGGATTATATTCCCAGTTTTGAATAATAAAACACGCCAAAACATGTGTCTGTTATCATAGCTACACGTATGACAAAAAAGCGCGTGAAAATCAGTGGTATTCAGTCAGGTAAAATGAATTAAATGCGCTGACAGTTCATTGCTCCTGCCAAATGAATTGCACTGAGTGGAGCGGATCACCACTCCAAGATGGCGGCCACGCGCCTCGTCTGCGCCAGTAGGCAGTAGCGCTCTATGCTGCGTCTACTTATAAGATGTCTATGGTTATAACGTTAGCAGTGAGTTTGCAGCCTCACTGATTTAACTACACAGCAAATAAAAGTCACGTTACTTAGCCAATAAACGTTATCTTACATTCAAAACTTACCCTTCTTTGTGCAACTTCAAATGTCGAACGAAGTTGGAAGTTGTTGCGTCTCCGTCTGTAATATTCGAACTGCGTGATTTGCATACGGCAATTCGTTTTTTGTTGACCAAGTCGTAGTTTTTATACCCGAACGAAACCAACTTTGGCATAATTGTTTATCACTGGCACGTTGTTGGACAACTCTTGTTCATTGGTTGTACTGCAATTTGATTGGATGAATGCTGCGTGATGAAAACAACGTAGTTCTAATTTGATTGGCTGTTGTACTGAGCGCACACCAGCTGACAGGAACAACACGCTGATAGACAGACGAAGAAAATGAAAAATACGGAGCGCTCCCAAATAACTTTTTAAGCTTTGGATTTTGGGGAAAGTGGCAAGTCACGTCAAGTCAAAAGGCTCAAGTCCAAGTGAAGTCACAAGTCATTGATGTTAAAGTCTAAGTCGAGTTGCAAGTCTCTTTACATTTTGTCAAGTCGAGTCTAAAGTCATCAAATTCATGACTCGAGTCTGACTCGAGTCCAAGTCATGTGACTCGAGTCCACACCTCTGACAATTGCAAATGAGCCGTCGGCCCCCAGACAGAGCGACTCCAAAACCAACAAAGACTGTAACTGTCGAAAGAAACCTGATTGCCCTCTCAACGGGGGGTGCTTACAAACATCAGTTGTCTACCAATCTAAGGTAATACGCAAGGACATTAACACATCCGACACATATGTAGGATTAACCGAGGGAGAATTCAAAACCAGATGGAACAATCACAAGGCTTCTTTCAGGAACAAAAACTTGCGAAATACCACAGAACTCAGCAAACACATTTGGGACCTCAAAGACAATAATGTTGAATATTCAATAACATGGCAAATTCTTGCATCCAGCACACCTTACAATAGTGGTAATAAAAGATGCAACCTATGCTTGAAAGAGAAACTGTTTATTATTTACCGTCCAGACCTGTCATCCCTCAACAAGCGCAGCGAAATTGTAACAGCATGCCGCCATAGACGGAAACACCTCCTAGGTAACACATGAGCCAATCACCACGCCCCTAGGCCAGCCTGTACCCACCCACTCTGTGCCCTATATAAACCATGGTATGCGAATGCTCCCATTAAAATCTCCTGATGATTGAGGGTACCCCCCCTCATGAAACAGGCCTGTAGAGATGAAATAGTCTTGTGATTTTTTTTCCCACACATACATATATATATATATATATATATATATACCTGCAGTGTGTATATAGAACATTGATGGAGGGTTTTGAAGTTGTTTTAGAGGGCTTTGAAGACTACAATTCATTAGCCGCATCTTTCAAGCGATTTTTATCATCTTTAAAATCCTAAAAAAAAAGACATATGTGATCTTGTCTCTCATAATGTGTGCTTTTCGTGGCCGCTGTGTTCTCGTTTTTTACCCAGTTTTCATGGCAGCCAAGGAAGGCGGGAAGGCTGAGCACACCTGACAGCAATCACCACGCCCTACATATACTGATTGCACACACCTGTTCCCTTCCAGTTCTTTCCTTCAAGTCCCTCCATAAATCCAGACCATGCCAACCTTCCTCCTGCAGTTCACGTGCAAGTATCTTTTCATTGGTGTTTCATTTGTTACTTAGTTTTTTGTGCTCAGCCTTTTACCTGCCTTCCTATGGCCACTTTTTTTTTTTACTTTGACCCCGTGGCACTGGTTCCTCCCACCAGTACTATTTTTTTTTTTTTTTTTTTTTTTTTTTTTTACTTCCCTTACTTGGATGTTAAACCTTTTTGAACTGTTACGTCTCTCTCTGCTTCTGGGATCCACCATTTACTAAGCGCAACAGTTCCCCCTTTAAGGTAATGCAAAGCTATAACTTGCTTATTTATCAATCGAATTTTATGCAGTTTTTTTTTTATTGTCAACGTAAAAAACATGAGCTTTCAATACACATTTTGTTTGAAGAAAAAAAAAAAATCATACCAAAAAAACATTATTCCGATGTAGTATCCTGATTTGGTGCCATCTACAACAATGTAATAAAATAATCAGACTAATTTTAATAAATGATTTAATCATCATGACCAGGTTGTACCCCGCCTACCACCCGAATGCAGCTGAGATAGGCTCCAGCACCCCCCGCCACCCCAAAAGGGACAAGCGGTAGAAAATGGATGGATGGATGGACTAAATTTACAAAGTGGGGACACAACAAATGCTATTTTGTGTTCAGGGTAGTAAAATGTTAAATTTCATTGATTAAATATGCAATTGAATCAATGTGCAGCACACTTTCTATAATAAAAAAAAAAAGCATTTTACTGTAAATTTTTTCATGCATTTATACATTCTATTTTCTCGTTACGCAAATGGCACCGATTCGGTGGCAAGTCAAAAAAGTGTGACTCAATTTGTTGCAAGGCAGCATGTTGTTGTTTTTTATTCGAATATGACAAAAGCGCACCTATGAAGAAGTTTTAGTGAAAATAAATCTATTGTTGGACAGATAAGCAGATTAGATATATTTTAATAGCCACATTAAAGCTGCTGGCAAGCAACAATTATATTTTTCTAAATATAGTCATGATTTGTTGGTCCCCAAAATAACAGGCACTTAAGATGATAAAAGAGCAACTGTCCTCCTATTCTATTTTTATTATTTTCAAGGAGACATCATTACCAGGAGACAAAGATTTCTACAGTGGTAGATAATGAAATAAGGCATGTCTGTGATGGACATTTTAGTCTGCTTGGTTTGCACTGGGATTTATTTTGTCTTCCCCATTTTTAACCTCACGTCATGTCATCGTTTTCAAAGTTATCTGCATACTGTTGTGCACAAACTTTGCATACTCATGCACTGGTTTTCTTAAAGAGCTTTTCAAAAAAAATGTAACTGTGTTGATTGTTACTGAAGATGCAGACTCAATTTGTGATTTAACCCACAAGAACACACACCCGTTTGGCTTAAAGGGGTCGTATTATGATTCTAATCTACATTCATCAAACTTCCTTGTGGTCTATAAAACCTGTAATGGTGAAAATTTTGCATACATTTAGCTTTACAGAGCCATATTCAAGCCCCTTACTGAGTGTCGCTTGAAAATGAGTGTTTTTTAGGGCTGTCGTTAGATGCAAGTATGTTTAAACACCCCGTCAGCCATTTTTGTAGTTTTCAATGTACGCTCCTTGCTCGGTACCGAAAAACATACATTAGAATTATAAGATACTTGTTTGTTAAAAATGGCGACAGCAGTGGATTTTAGCGTTCAACCATACATGAACGAGGCAGAGCGAAAGTAAAGTGAAAAACAAGAAGAAGAAGAAGAAACTTCAAAACCGAGGCTCGAAATTAAAGCATCTCAAAGGTTTATTAGTTTTCTCTTTCAGCGCCCTTCAGTGCCATAAAGCTTTACAGTAGGAAGGGGACTCATATGGCCTTATTCTTTGCGGATTACCTGACACATGAAACGTGACGAATTTGGGGCGCACACTATCCACTTCCGTCGCCAGATGGCAGTAGAGTGTTGAATATCTTAAAATGTGTTTTGTGGCAATTCCATCATTTTGAGCAGACTGCATTGCAAATCATTCTTTTATTACGAGCTGTTCATAGCTTATACAAACCCCAAAACCAGTGAAGTTGGCACGTTGTGTAAATCGTAAATAAAACCAAAATACAATGATTTGCCAATCCTTTTCAACCTATATTCAATTGAATAGACTGCAAAGACAAGATACTTAACGTTCGAACTGGAAAACTTTATTTTTTGCTAATATTAGCTCATTTGGAATTTGATGCCTGCAACATGATTAAAAAAAGCTGGTACAAGTGGCAAAAAAGACTGAGAAAGTTAAGGAATGCTCATCAAACACTTATTTGGAACATTCCACAGGTGAACAGGCTCATTGGGAACAGGTGGGTGCCATGATTGGGTATAAAAGCAGCTTCCATGAAATGCTCAGTCATTCACAAACAAGAATGGGGCGAGGGTCACCACTTTGTGAACAAATGCATGAGCAAATTGTTGAACAGTTTAAAAACAACATTTCTCAACAAGCTATTGCAAGGAATTTAGGGATTTCACCATCTACGGTCCGTAATATCAAAAAGTTCAGAGAATCTGGAGAAATCACTGCACGTAAGCGATGATATTACGGACCTTGGATCTCTCAGGCGGTACCGCATCAAAAAGCGACATCAGTGTGTTAAGGATATCATCACATGGTCTCAGGAACACTTCAGAAAACCACTGTCAGTAACTACATTTCGTCGCTACATCTGTAAGTGCAAGATAAAACTCTACTATGCAAAGCGAAAGCCATTTATCAACAACACCCAGAAACCCAAGCTCATCTAAGATGGACTGATGCAAAATGGAAAAGGATTCTGTGGTCTGACGAGTCCACATATCAAATTGTTCTGGGAAACTGTGGACGTTGTGTCCTCCGGACCAAAGAGGAAAAGAACCATTTGGATTGTTATAGGTGCAAAGTTCAAATGCCAGCATCTGTGATGGTATGGGGGTGTATTAGTGCTCAAGGCATGGGTAACTTACACATCTGTGAAGGCACCATTAATGCTGAAAGGTACATACAGGTTTTAGAGCAACATATGCATACTTGCCAACCCTCCCGAATTTTCCGTGAGACTCCCGAAATTCAGCGTCTCTCCCGAAAACCTCCCGGGACAAATATTCTCCCGAAAATCTCCCGATTTTCAGCCGGAGCTGGAGGCCACGCCCCCTCCAGCTCCATGCGGACCTGAGTGAGGACAGCCTTTTTTCACATCCGCTTTCCCACGATATAAACAGCGTGCCTGCCCAATCACGTTATTCCATAGAGGCGTCCGGCATACCACCGATGAGCATGGTGCAGATGGAGAAGATCTTCTCGGCGCAGATGGAGAAGATCTTCTCGGCGTATATATATGTATATGTATATATATATATATATATATATATATATATATATATATATACGAAATACTTGACTTGGTGAATTCTAGCTGTAAATATACTCCTCCCCTCTTAACCACGACCCCCACCCGCACCCCCAACCACGCCCCCCACCCCCACCTCCCGATATCGGAGGTCTCAAGGTTGGCAAGCATGAACACACGTTGCCATCCAAACAACGTTATCACGGATGCCCCTGCTTATTTCAGCAATACTCCGTATATTCAGGTTAAAAAAGATAAGGTTCTGGATCATCATGTGTCCCAAAATAGACTAAAATACTGTACATATTACATGTTTTGAATGTGCTGGTTACTACATCACATAGACTTAAAGCATGTATACAAGACATTGGATGGTTTTTAAAGGGCTTTATAGGCGGAATAGATAAAATCCCTGTTCCTTACATCGACGTATGTGTTCTGAACGATTTCCTAAAAAATGTGCAGGAAACCCTTCTTAAGGGTTAAGTTAGTACTGTGTTAGACCATCAGCAATTCTATGAGGACCGACTATGAAAATCCTTAGTTGAAGGTGCGGAAAAATGCAGTGCACTGTCAACACCTGTATGTTGCATTCCAAAATGACCAATGCAAAATACATAGAAAAAAAGGGGGGGGGGGGGGGGGGGGACTACCTTGAAATAATGGGTTGGAAAGCAGTGGAAATGAAGAAAAATGATTATAAACTTGTGTAAAGGATATGTCTGTGTTGTG
Organism: Nerophis lumbriciformis; assembly: GCF_033978685.3. Lineage (NCBI taxonomy): Eukaryota > Metazoa > Chordata > Actinopteri > Syngnathiformes > Syngnathidae > Nerophis > Nerophis lumbriciformis. Next base: position 19,241,553 of record NC_084568.2, read on the forward strand.
CCAACCTCACTTCCAGACGCTTGACAATGAGCAGACAGCTTTTAGCTCATTTCCGAGCACTGCTGCACTTAACTCTCATTCGCTGGGGCAGTCTCCGTCACTGGCTTGAGCCCCAGGCTACACTAATGTCGTGACCCGGATGACAGTGAGGTTTAGAGGGTGAGCATAACGGATGCCAGCGGTAATATGTATACTTCCTGTTGCACTGTTGGCAGTGATGTTTACGCCAGGTAAAGCACTGATGCCTTTAAATTCATATGTTCTAATCAAAATATCTTTTAGCACCATTTATTTACTTTCATGAAATGAAAAAATAATTTTGGTCTTACTCTAAAAGGGTCAATTGTGTATTGAAAATGTACTTTGTATCATATCTTTTTATTATTGTTATTAGAGATGTTCGATAATATCGGCAGGCCGATATTATCGGCAGATAAATGCTTTAAAATGTAATATCGGAAATTATCGGTATCGTTTTTTTATTATCGGTATCGGGTTTTTCTGTATTTTTTTTTTATTTTTATTTTTTTTTATTAAATCAACATAAAAAACACAAGATACACTTACAATTAGTGCAGCAACCCAAAAAACCTCCCTCCCCCATTTACACTCATTCACACTCATTCACACAAAAGGGTTGTTTATTTCTGTTATTAATATTCTGGTTCCTACATTATATATCAATATATATCAATACAGTCTGCAAGGGATACAGTCCGTAAGCACACATGATTGTGCATGCTGCTGGTCCACTAATAGTACTAACCTTTAACAGTTAATTTTACTAATTTTCATTAATAACTAGTTTCTATGTAACTGTTTTTATATTGTTTTACTTTCTTTTTTATTCAAGAAAATGTTTTTAATTTATTTATCTTATTTTATTTTATGATTTTTTTTAAAAAGGACCTTATCTTCACCACACCTGGTTGTCAAAATTAGGCATAATAATGTGTTAATTCCACGACTGTATGTATCGGTTTCTATCTGTATCAGTTAATATCGGTATCGGTAATTAAGAGTTGGACAATATCAGAATATCGGATATCGGCAAAAAAGCCATTATCGGACATCCCTAATTGTTATAATTACAAAATGTGTATGGTAGAGGAAAATACCTGTTTGTTTTATGTTATATCAATATGTGGAACCATTATGTCAGTGTGCGTGACACCGGCCTCTTTATATGCGTTGAACACGCTTTTCTACTTCCCTTTTTGTCCGCGATCTATATGTGAGAGGTACGTGTCCATGTGGCTGCAGAAAAGTGTCAATCTTCTCATTTAGAGCCTTATTTCATAATCATTTCTTGTTTTGTATCATTGTATGTTGAGATATTTTGCTTTTTTGCCGATATCCGATATTCCGATATTGTCCAACTCTTAATTACCGATTCCAATATCAACCGATACCGATATATACAGTCGTGGAATTAACTCATTATTATGCCTAATATTGTTGTGATGCCCCGCTGGATGCATTAAACAATGTAACAAGGTTTTCCAAAATAAGTCAACTCAAGTTATGGAAAAAAATGCCAAAATGGCACTGCCATATTTATTATTGAAGTCACAAAGTGCATTCTTTTTTTTAACATGCCTCAAAACAGCAGTTTGCAATTTGGGACATGCTCTCCCTGAGAGAGCATGAGGAGGTTGAGGTGGGCGGGGTTATGGGGGGGGGGGGGGGGCAGTGTTTTGGGTAGGGGGTAGCGGGGGGTGTATATTGTAGCGTCCCGGAAGAGTTAGTGCTGCAAGGGTTCTGGGTATTTGTTCTGTTGTGTTTATGTTGTGTTACGGTGCGGATGTTCTCCCGAAATGTGTTTGTCATTCTTGTTTGGTGTGGGTTCACAGTGTGGCGCATATTTGTAACAGTGTTAAAGTTGTTTATACGGCCACCCTCAGTGTGACCTGTATGGCTGTTGAGCAAGCATGCTTGCATTCACTTGTGTGTGTGAAAAGCCGTAGATATTATGTGACTGGGCCGGCACGCAAAGGCAGTGCCTTTAAGGTTTATTGGCGCTCTGTACTTCTCCCTACGTCCTTGTACACAGCGGCGTTATAAAAAGTCATAAATTTTACATTTTGAAACCGATGCCGATAATTTCCGATATTACATTTTAAAGCATTTATCGCCCGACAATATCGGCAGTCCGATATTATCGGACATCTATAATTGTATGTTGTGTAGGGGTGTTGTATATTTGATGGTCGTGTGATGGGTTATAAGCCAAGAAGACGCCAACGAGGAATCGTCGAACAAAAAGCTTTATTTGTTTCAGTGAGCCTCAGACTGGAACTGCAGATTCCAGGAGAAAGGGTATGGGCCTGTCTTTCTTGGACAACTGTCCTTAAATACCTTTTACACGAAGACAGTTGCTCTTTGGTGTTCTAGCCTTGGGACCGGTCAGTCTGGACAACACCCAGTACGTTTGTACAAATGCAGACAACACCTGGGCGTTGTCACCTTGCTCAATGGAGTCGGGTTACCTCCAACTCCTGATCTCTACTCCTACCGGTGGTGGCTCTTACCAGATGTCGTTATTGTGTTTACACTTCGTCCTAAAATCCAACTGCTGCTATCCTTTAAGTTCCTCAATGTCCTGGGGGTAGAAGCCCCCACTCTCTGGATTCTGTGACCAAGTACAAATACATGCAAGCTCACAATCATATAAGAAAATAGTACACGGTATAATTCAACACAGAGGCACAACAATTTGCCACAATATTGACTGCATCACTATTTCGTGTTGACTTTGTCAGGTATGTTGCATGTAACACCCTTCTGTCTACAAGAGAGGGACGCGGTATTTGGCCACAATATTGACTTTATCTGCATTTCGTGTTGACTTAGTCCGATGAAGGTAAAGTTGTGTCAGTCATTGTTAAAAACTCGTCACACAATGTAAATGGGTTATACTTGTATAGCGCTTTTCTACCTTCATGTTACTTAAAGCGCTTTGACACTATTTCCATATCCACCCATTCACACACTGATGGCGGGAGCTGCCATGCAAGGCCCTAACCACGACACATCAGGAGCAAGAGTGAATTGTCTTGATCAAGGACACAACGGATGTGTGGGGGAAGACGGGGGATCGAACCGGGAACCTTCACGCCGTCCCCTGTAGAGGTGGAAATTACCACTGGTTACACAACTATTTATTTCTATCTGAAGTACAAGCATTTGATCACCTTCTCTTTTGTCTGAAAATAATAGTGTTTGAACTTGGCTATATAAACCTCCATGTTGGCAGCCAGATGCTGTCACATTCTGCTGTTGTTGTACATTTTATTTTGGTTTAAAACATTTAAATACTTCACACTGTCAGAGTTTGTTGTTGATGAACCCCAAGATGCAGAGATGACGGCAGGCATTGAGTGAGAAAACATGATTTAATTAAACACTATGGCAAAACAACAAACAAAAGGGTAACAACAAAAGGCGCGCACAAGGCGGAGAACAAACTTGGCTATGAACTCAAATAGCACAGAGGCTAACTGTGGACAAGAAACAAAAACACTTACTGTGACACGAAGGAACTAGGACATGAGCAGAGTGAAACAAAAGTAGACAGAGCTACAACGACAAGTATTAAGACAGGTAGTAATGACAATGACAATGACAATAATCCAGCACTGACTGGAGGGGAAGGCAGGTTTAAATAGCAGCTGGCTGATTGACACGAGGTGTGGCCAGGTGCCAATCAGCCACAGCTGAGGGGAAGCAGCACTCAGGGAGACAATCAGGAATTGAAGACAAAATAAAAGCGCTGACAGAAAACTAAAACAAACGCAGAGGAAAAACTAAAACACAGTCAAACTGTCAGGGACAAGCCTGACACACACAGGCTGTAGATTCTACAGTATTGAATTTTTTTCTGCAAAGATATTGGTGATATGAGCAACACAGAACAGCCACGTCGTCAGCCAGTGGTGTTTACGCCTAGAGTAGAGAGGAAAGACTCGCCACTGCCCTGAACCAATACCAACTTTCACTACTTTTGGGTGTAATGCAGGGACGTGCACATGATTATAGAGGGGCAGGGGCTCAAAGTCAGAAAAGGGCAGGAAATTTTTTTTTGGTCCTTTACACAATATGGACATGAATGTAAAATTAAATTTGCTAATAGGAAGCTAACTATACAACTATACTATACTGCAATATTTGATAAGACCTCTTCTCCTACATCACTTGTATCTCCTTCAACTTCCCCCTCATCTATGGCTTCCTCTGCAGTAGTATCATCTGCCTCCCTTCCTGTGGATTCTTCCTCCCCAACATTTACCGGGATTTCTATGGCTTCCTCTGTGTCAGGAGTTGCATCTAAAGCCTCTTTTCTCTCAGGTGTTGCTTCTACACTCTCCACCTCCTCTCTCTCAGGTGTTGCTTCTAAGGTCTCTGCCTCTCTCTCAGGTGTGACACTTTCTGAGGTCTGTGGTCTTTCTTCAATTCTGGTGCTAGTACTTGGTTTTAGCCATGCATTAAGAGGTCTGCTACCCTTAGCTGCTTCCTGGCGCTCCTTCTCCTTCCTTTTCTGTATCCTTTATTTTTTTGGCATTGTGCTGCAGGCATAATCAACATGAATCAAGTTTAAATACAGATGGTAATATTCCTAACAGATAACCTACATCTTATATCCCCAGAATGCTGAAATTATTATTATTATTAATAATAATAATAATAATAATGATAATAATGGGATGAGAATCAGCACCTCCAAGTCCGAGTCCATGGTTCTCGCCTGGAAAAGGGTGGAATGCCATCTTCGGGTTGGGGAGGAGACCCTGCCCCAAGTGGAGGAGTTCAAGTACCTCGGAGTCTTGTTCACGAGTGAGGGAAGAGTGGATCGTGAGATCGACAGGCGGATCGGTGCGGCGTCTTCAGTAATGCGGACGCTGTATCGATCCGTTGTGGTGAAGAAGGAGCTGAGCCGGAAGGCAAAGCTCTCAATTTACTGGTCGATCTACGTTCCCATCCTCACCTATGGTCATGAGCTTTGGGTTATGACCGAAAGGACAAGATCACGGGTACAAGCGGCCGAAATGAGTTTCCTCCGCCGGGTGGCGGGTCTCTCCCTTAGAGATAGGGTGAGAAGCTCTGTCATCTGGGGGGAGCTCAAAGTAAAGCCGCTGCTCCTCCACATGGAGAGGAGCCAGATGAGGTGGTTCGGGCATCTGGTCAGGATGCCACCCGATCGCCTCCCTCGGGAGGTGTTTAGGGCACGTCCGACCGGTAGGAGGCCACGGGGAAGACCCAGGACACATTGGGAAGACTATGTCTCCCGGCTGGCCTGGGAACGCCTCGGGATCCTCCGGGAGGAGCTGGACGAAGTGGCTGGGGAGAGGGAAGTCTGGGCTTCCCTGCTTAGGCTGCTGCCCCCGCGACCCGACCTCGGATAAGCGGAAGAAGATGGATGGATGGATGGATTATTATTATTATTATTATTATTATTATTATTATTATTATCATCATCATCATCATTATCATTATTCTTATTATCGTTATTATTATTATTATTTTGTTAACCCACACAGAAATAGCAAAGTCACTATAAACTTTATATCTAAACCTCTACTGTGAAAGAAATGTGATCCACCGTAAACACAGTGCATTTTATTTTGAAAATTAACCCGGTGTTTTATTTTGTATTTTGTACACTACTTCCTGTCCCGCACGATCTGCTCTGCTCTGTGCGGATTTGATGTGCCGTGCTCCGACGTCCGGCAAAAACAGAAGCTGACACATTGAATAATAGAATAATACAGCGTTTTTCTGAAATATTACCCATATTAGATGCTGAATAAGTGGACGGCGACTAGACCATAACTCACAGGTTCAAGTTGCTCCACTGTCACGTCTCCTCAGCGCCGCAGTTGGCTCTCTCTCCTCTCTGGCGGAAGCGGCAGGCTCAAACAACCCGGTATTACAAGAAAACGTGGAGTTTTTGTACCGCTGTTTTTTTTTTTACATCCCTGACAGGAATTTATTATTGTTGTTCAAAGAAAAAAAAAAGAAAAAGAAAAACACACACACAGGCAGAGGGCACTTTTTAAGACGAGGCAAAAAGGGCAGGGGCTCAAGCACCCATAGGGCCCTATGTGTGCACGTGCCTGGTGTAATGTGTTGGTTCAATAATATAATCAAATTTGCTTATTTAACATTTAACTCTGAGCTGATATAACCCTGCTGTGTAGTGGTTATATCATGTATTTTCTTACACTTCTGAGTTGCATTTGCAAGTATTATACAGCAATCTTTGCATGCAGTGGCAATTCCAAAACGTTAGATGGCAGTACTGTATAGACTACAGTGTGTTGCCAAGTCAGGAAATAGTTTTTGCATTGAGCAGAATGTCCAGTTTTTTGTTGTGCAATAAAAAGTGTTTTCACAGTACGTATTGTACAGGGTGACACAAAAAAAAGCGTTCATCACCTAAACTTGAATAACTTTTGAAATAATTAATCAATTATTCTTATTTTTCAGATTTACCTAGAAAAAGTAATGTTCTAAAAGTTTAGAAAATTTCAACTTCGAGATGCCATGGACTACTGAACAAAAGACATTTATAGTTGAGGCCTATTTTCGGCTGAATTCTATCCACGCGGCTCAATTGCAATTCAAAGAACGGTTTGGATGTCGTGAATGATCTACAGATGGGTCAACAAGTTCCGAACCCATGGGACTGTTAATAACCTCAATCGTAAAGATACTAACAGACAATCACACTCTGGACGACCGAAATCATCAAGGACACCACAGAACGTTGATGCAGTCAGAGACTCTTTGGTTTGCACCCCACGCAAGTCTGTGCGTCGACGAAGTCAGGAGCTTGGAATGAACCGGGAGTCTGTGCGGACAATTTTGATCGCAGATCTCGACCTCTATCCTTACACGATACAGATTAAAGAAAATCTTAGATTACACCTGCCGACATGAGGCAGATGTAATCATTGGCATGGCTACAGCATCGTTTCCCTGACCGACTGATCAGCCGCAGGTGTGACCCGGAGTGGTCGCCGCATTCACCGGACTTGAACGCCCCAGATTTTTATCTGTGGGGATACCTTAAGGACAGGGTGTATGGCAACAACCCCCAGACTATCCCTGATCTGAAGGCAGCAATCACAGCAGCAATAAGAGCGATCCCAAGGGAAGAATGTGGGAGGGTCATCGAGAACTTTGCCCGTCGGATCCAAATGTGCTTGCAGCAACGGGGAGCTCATTTAGAGCACATTTTTTGTTAATCTAAATAACATTTTGGAAGTTATTCGATTTTTATTGATGAACGTTTTTTTTGTGTCCCCCTGTACTTGTATCACACCGGCTATTTGAATATAATGTGCATCTTAGTAGTAGTTTTCATTAAAAGAGTTGAAGGTGTTGAAATCAACATGTAAAATCAGTAGCATGTACAGTACAGGCCAAAAGTTCGGACCAACCTTCTCATTCAATGCGTTTTCTTTATCTTCATGACTATTTACGTTGTAGATTGTCACTGAAGGCATCAAAACTATGAATGAACACATGTGTTGTGAGTTCAAACCCCGGCCGAGTCATACCAAAGACTATAAAAATGGGACCCGTTACCTCCCTGCTTGGCACTCAGCATCAAGGGTTGGAATTGGGGGTTAAATCATCAAAAATGATTCCCAGGCGCGGCACCGCTGCTGCCCACTGCTCCCCTCACCTCCCAGGGAGTGAACAAGGGGATGGGTCAAATGCAGAGGACACATTTCACCACACCTAGTGTGTGTGTGACAATCATTGGTACTTTAACTTTTTAACTTAATGTAGAGTTATGTAAATAACAAAAAAAGGTGAAATAACTGAAAACATGTTTTATATTCTAGTTTCTTCAAAACAGCCACCCTTTGCTCTGATTAGTGCTTTGCACACTCTTGGCATTCTCTCGATGAGCTTCCAGCACACCTGTGAAGTGAAAACCACTTCAGGTGACTACCTCTTGAAGCTCATCGAGAGAATGCCAAGAGTGTGCAAAGCAGTAATCAGAGCAAAGGGTGGCTATTTTGAAGAAACGAGAATATAAAACATGTTTTCAGTTATTTCATCTTATTATGATAAGTACATGTGTTCATTCGTAGTTTTGATGCCTTCAGTGGCAATCCACACTGTCATTAAAATAAAGAAAACTCATTGAATGAGAAGGTGTGTCCCAACTTTTGGCCTGTACTGTGTATGACACAGCCACTGTAAATTAGCATAGAACTTGCATATTTTGAAAAGTGTAGCCTTATTGCACGTTATAATGTTTTCTATTTGGCATACTTGCTTTGTTGACATGGAAAATCGCAACATTACCTAGAGGCAGTCAGAGTCCACTCTGAGAACTTGTTTCCTCGCCAAGTGTTTGAACCGGCCGACTGGATGTGATTCCACTTGCAAAAGACATAAGAAATAACACACTGTTTTATTTTACAAGAATCAATACCCGCTAGTGCTGGCAGAATTTAGTCGTTCCCTATAAAAGTACTGAATTCGTTACCCAGCCTTAATCATGAATTGGCGCAATACACAAGGCACTTGTGCACTAATCGGACAGGAAATCCTAGCCGAAGTTTCTACCCTGTATATGATCAGGACATGTGCACATTTAGTGATTATTAACCTAAGAAAATGTTTAAGGTTATTGTAATCATACAGAAAATATATTTATAACACATGTAGTTTAATGGAAAAATACGTATTTTGTTAGTCTATGTACTTGTCCGGGGTGTACCACGCCTTCCGCCCGAGTGCAGCTGGGATAGGCTCCAGCACCCCCCACGACCCAGAGAGGGACAAGCAGGTAGAAAATGGATGGATGGATAAATGTTAGTCTATGTTGTAATTTTTCATCATGAAAGCCTTAAAAGCTGCGCTGGACAATAGAGGACTGATTAGGGCTTTTGGCTCATTGCCTAGCGCGACTGCACTTAACTCTCATTAGCTGGGGACATGGTCGCTAGTTCGAGCCTCTAAAAGTGAAGTATTTCATTGAGACACAGCAAAACACACAAATGGTTCAGTATTTTTTTGGGGCGTAATCCTGTATCTATGTATCCCTTCATTGTGTCATCCAAAACTGAATACAACTTGTGTATCTTATGCATTTGTACCCTAGTTTAGTGTTTTTTCCTCAGTCACTCTGCAGCAACACACATGCCAGATTACTTTTTCCTTCATGCAATAGTTGATCTATATCATTAATGAGGCTTTGCACCAGATCTGGTTTGATATTTTTCACACATTTCACACACAAAGGCTGCCTGTCAGCACCATCGCATGACAAGCACTTAAAATAGTCTTAAAGTCTAAAAATAAACTTAATGAGTCATTGTTGGTGCTCATTTTCTTCTTGTAGTGTTGTGATTTGCAGACAGTAGCTGTCAGTGAGCAGACTGTGAGACTGACAATGACAAAAGGCAAACAAAGCGCTTAAGGAAAAAGATGCATTTTATACAAAACCCAAAACCAGTGAAGTTGGCATGTTGTGTAAGTGCTAAATAAAAACAGAATTCATTGATTTGCAAATCCTTTTCAACTTATATTCAATTGAATATACTGCAAAGACAAGATATTTAAAGTTCGAACTGAGAAACTTATTTTTATTTTTGTACATAATCATTAACTTACCATGTAATGGCAGCAACACATTGCAAAAAAGTTGGCACAGGGGCATTTTTACCACTGTTTTACATGGCCTTTCCTTTTAACAACACTCAGTAAACGTTTTGGGAACTGAGGAGACCAATTTTTGAAGCTTTTCAGGTGGAATTCTTTCCCATTCTTGCTTGACGTACAGCTTAAGTTGTTCAACAGTCCAGAGTCTCCGTTTTCGTATTTTATGCTTCATAATGCACCACACATTTTCAATGGGAGACAGGTCTGGACTGCAGGCAGGCCAGTCTAGTACCCGCACTCTTTTACTATGAAGCCACGCTGTTGTAACACGTGCAGAATGTGGCTTGGCATTGTCTTGCTGAAATAAGCAGGGGCGTTCATGAAAAAGACGTTGCTTGGATAGCAACATATGTTGCTCCAAAACCTGCATGTACCTTTCAGCATTAATGGTGCCTTCACAGATATGCAAGTTACCCATGCCTTGGCACTATTACACCCCCATACCATCACAGATGCTGGCTTTTGAACTTTGCGCCTTTAACAATCCGGATGGTTCTTTTCCTCTATGGTCCGGAGGACACGACGTCCACAGTTTCCAAAAACAATTTGAAATGAGGATTCGTCAGACCAAAGAACACTTTTCCACTTTGCATCAGTCCATCTTAGATGAGCTCGGGCCCAGCGAAGCCAGCTGCCTTTCTGGGTGTTGTTGATAAATGGCTTTCGCTTTGCATAGTAGAGTTTTAACTTGCACTCATAGATGTAGCGACAAACAGTAGTTACTGACAGTGGTTTTCTGAAGTGTTCCTGAGCCCATGTGGTGATATCCTTTACACACTGATGTCGGTTTTTGATGCAGTACAACCTGAGGGATCCAAGGTCACAGGCATTCAATGTTGGTTTTCAGCTTTCCCGCTTATGTGCAGTGATTTTTCCAGATTCTCTGAACCTTTTGATGATATTACGGATCGTAGATGGTGAAACCCCTAATTTCTTGCAATAGCTCGTTGAGAAATTTTGTTCTTAAACTGTTCGACAATTTGCTCACGCATTTGTTCACAAAGTGGTGACCCTCACCCCATCCTTGTTTGTGAATGACGGAGTCTCTCATGGAAGCTGCTTTCATACCCAACCATGGTACCCACCTGTTCCCAATTAGCCTGTTCACCTGTGGGATGTTCCAAATAAGTGTTTGATGAGCATTCTTCAACTTTCTCAGTCTTTTTTGCCACTTGTGTCAGCTTTTTTGAAACATGTTGCAGGCATCAAATTCCAAATGAGCTAATAAAATAACAAAGTTTGCCAGTTTGAATGTTAAGTATCTTGTCTTTGCAGTGTATTCAATTAACTATAGGTTGAAAAGGATTTACAAATCATTGTATTCTGTTTTTATTTACAATTTACAAGACGTGCCACCTTCACTGGTTTTGGGTTTTGTGATTTACTCATGCATAGTTTGCATGTAAAAGACATTTCCTGTATTTGCAAAATGTATGTTTCAATAGAAAGCCACTTTCAAGACAATAGTGAAGCATTTGTAAAACTGGATCAACAAATAGCACTAATAATCTATCTCTTATCTATTTTTAGAGGAAACTAGTGTGGCCTGCGAAAATAAAAGGGAACGCATGTAAACTCCATAAAGGTCCATGTTGAGTACAACCCATAGTCCCTTCGCTGAGAGGCCAACCACATGCTCCACCATTCTGCAGATATCATACGATTTTGTCATCACCTGGTCTTGTTTTGATTTTGTCTGTGTTTTCCTATGTTTGGTGTTTAAGTTCCACTCTAGCGCTCTTATTTTGGTTGTACTTCCTGTGTTGTGCGTGTCACCCTGCATTGACCTTACTCCTGCCTAAAAGCACTGGCGCCACGCACCTGTTTTCTTTGAACAATCATGTATGTTGAAGTTCAATCAATCAATCAACATTTATCTACATAGCCCTTGATCACAAGTGCGTCAAAGGGCTTCTCAAACCACAACAACATCCTCGGATCTGAACCAGTTGAGCCCCTGCCGCTTGAATTTGGCGGAATCTTAATCATACTTGCCAACCTTGAGACCTCCGAATTCGGGAGATGGGGGGGGGGTTGTCCGGGTGGAAATCGGGAGAAATTCGGGAGAATGGTTGCCCCGGGAGATTTTCGGGAGGGGCACTGAAATTCGGGAGTCTCCCGGGAAAATCGGGAGGGTTGGCAAGTATGATCTTAATCCTTGTGGATGCTTTATCTGATGCACGTCTGTAAACGCTTGCTAGTTTTGTTTCATTTTGTATTTGCATAGCCTTCTCTATGCTTTAGGGCTTTTCCTAAATGCACTTGCCTTTTGCGTGAGTCCAAAAATAAATTCCTTTTTACCCGAAAACTGTCGCCTGTTACCCTCTGCACTTTGGGATCCTGACGATAATCGCTGTCACATGACCCAAGCACCCATACTTGCCAACCTTGAGACCTCCGATTTCGGGAGGTGGGGGGCGGGGGGCGTGGTCAGGGGTGGGGCGGGGCGTGGTTAAGAGGGGAGGAGTATATTGACAGCTAGAATTCACCAAGTCAAGTATTTCATACATATATATATATATATCTACATCCTGAAAATATGCAAACAAAACTGTGTTTAGATAATTGATACTTCAAACTTGCATAAATAAATCTTAAGGAATATAACATAACTTGGCTTCTGAGAGCTTCAAAATGTAATGAATAAAATGCTAAAGTTGTTGATAAACAAGCAATTATTTTAATAATTAAATATGGTCATTTTAAATGAATTATGATCATTTAAAATTAATTATTTCAAATATGTTTATTTTAATGTATAATTCTATGGCTGGATGTAATAAGGTGTCAGAAAAAGTACAAATAAAAATACAATTAATTTTGATGTTTTTAGCAAAATATAGTAAAAATGTATTTGTATTTTTGTTTTTGTTTTTTAATTAATAAATATATTTGTTTTTAGGTAAGATAAACATAATAATACAATTTATCTCTAGTCTGGATGATTTAGTTATTGTCACCCTGTTGTCCTCCCGTCATGAAAAAAGGCTGTCCTCACTCAGGTCCGAATGGAGCTGGAGGGGGCGTGGCCTCCAGTTCCGGCTGAAAATCGGGAGATTTTCGGGAGAATATTTGTCCCGGGAGGTTTTCCCTTTTCCTCCAGCCATCCATTTTCTCCTCTCTTATCCGGGTCCAGGTCGTGGGGACAGCGGACTGAGTAGGAAAACCCTGCCTTCCACCTCTTTCAGTTCACACACAGTTCAGGAAGCATCTGTACTACATACCCAAGTCACATCAACTGGCTCCTCTCAATGCGAAGATACAGCGGCTCTACTCTGAGCTCCTCCTGAATTACTAAATCCCTTACTAGAGTAAGTCCAGCCACCCTACGTATGAAACTAATGTTCTTGTACCCCGGAATCTTGTTCTTTTGGTCACTACCCACAGCTCATGACCATAAGTAAGGATAGGAACGTAGATTGACTGGTAGATCAAGAGCTTTGACTTCCGGCTGAACTCTCTCTTCACTACGACAATCCGGTACAGTGACCAAATTACTGCAGACGCTGGGAGCAAGACCTCACTCATCTCTGAACCTTCACGCTTGTTTTTCCTTGTTTTCATGTAATTTTTATCCTTTTATATACCAGACCTGTTGTGGTAATTGTGGGCCCATGCAGGATGGTGTTGACAGGAAAACACTCTCGAATCTGACAAACGTGGCATCAATGCCTAATTAGAAAGTACACACAGCTGCGGCCCCGTGGCTCTACCAAGGAACACCAAACAAGACACCGCAAGACAAAACAGACTCTCTCGTCACTTTAGCCATATCGTTTAATATTACATTCATTGTGGCGATACTGTACAGTGTCACTTCAGTTAACAACTACCCCAACTTACGAGTATTTTGAGATATGAGCTGCCTCTTGGCTTTTTTGTCATGCTTTAAATTGCGAGCCTAATTTGAGTTATGAGCCTCCTTGCATATGCGGATGAAGTAGTGACTGTCCACAGATAGACACAAACCGGACCAACAAACACAGAAATTTAAAGAAATCAGATAAATTAACCATTAAAAGCCTGTTGTAAAGGTAAGCCAACCGGGCGAATCAGTTTGACCGCAGCACACACAAAACCGGAGACAGCAAACGTCCAAAGAACTAATATATATCCATTAAAATGCTGCCAAAAGTGCATTTGATGTGTAGTACTTTGTTCTGTCTTGTTCTGAATCAACAAATTGACAGATCAAACATTACCTTTGGTACACGGCCACAAAGATATCCGTGTCCAACATAACCAAAAACAGTTCCTATTGTTACAGGACAGAGAATCAGCTGGTAGAAGACACCTACACAAGCCCGCACCGAAGTTAAACGCTGAACAACATTATAACATTATTTCATAAAACCACTGTAACTGTTTGTAGTACATGCTATTGTATTGTTTTTCAAACCATATTTTTTTTAATCTAAAAGTGTTTCTTTTAATAGGCATGTTACATGTTAAGATTGTGGTGTTCAACAAGGGCAAAGTGTCACGGCCCGAGCGCACATCAGTGCGCATACGTGTGTGTGTTGCGCTGAGCGCAACTCCGGCGCGTCAGTCCGGCTGCAGCAAGCAGCTGCAATCAATCGCCAGCAATCAGCGCACCTGTCACTGATCAGAGGACCTGCATTCATAAGCCTGCACAACCTGCTATCCCGCGCCAGAACATAGCTACCTGTCGTGTTCATTTTGTCTCGTGTCCTCCTTGTCGTTCCAGCAGCGTACCTCCGTTCCCGCGTCACAAGCCGTGTGTCTCGTCGTCCCGCGTTCCCTCTGCTCCCCTGGCTGCATTTTGGATCTCGACCTCCCGCCTGGACACGGACTTTTGACGCCTCTCTCCTCCCCTCGATCTCACGTCTGTCTCACGGATCTCCGAGCTTGTTTTGCCCCACCCTTGGATTACCACACCTCGCTCAACACTTCCGGGTAACACTCTCCACACATAGTCGCACACCATACACTCTTGGATTTAGTCACACTCCATTCTCTTGTTTATTAATAATATTATTTTCATATTTATATATTGTTTATACATATAAATAAATAGAGCTAGACGACATCCCTCCTGTCTGTGCCGTCTCCTTTCCCCTGTACACATAACACAAAGCCCGGATTAAATTGATTTCAAATCATTTCAGTGAGCGGTGTTGATTTGAGATATGCGAGTGTTTTGAGTTACGAGCTCGATCGTAGAACCAACTGAGCTCGTATGTTGAGGTACCCCTGTATATGAAGGAAAAGTCATGAGCACTGTCCAATTACCTATGGACCTAACTACAGAATAACAATGGTGAAAGCTACTCCTGCACTTCACTCAATTTTGTGCTACAGTCAGTGAAATTGTCTAATGCTGCATTCCATTTGTACTGGAAAGTGGGAATTTTAAATTGCAATCAATCAAAGTTTAGGGGTTTTGGGGACGTCTCTGCGCTGCTGACCCGTCTACGCTCGGGATGGTCTCCTGCTGGCCCCACTATGGACTGGACTCTCACTATTATGTTAGATCCCACATCCCACATCTGCGGTCCCCTCCAAGGTTTCTCCTTGTTATCCCATTGGGTTCAGTTTTTTCTTGCCCTGATGTGGGATCTGAGCCGAGAATGTCGTTGTGGCTTGTGCAGCCCTTTGAGACACTCGTGATTTAGGGCTATATAAGTAAACATTGATTGATTGATTGATTTATGACTTATATAGCCCTTAATCACAAATTTCTCAAAGGGCTGCACAAGCCACAACGACATCAGGGCAGGAAAAAACTCAACCCAATGGGAACAACGAGGAACCTTGAGAGGGACCACAGATGTGGGCATCCCCCCCGGGTTACCGGTGCAATGGATGCTTAGTGGATACGGTTAATAATGTGAGAGTCCAGTCCATAGTGGGGCCAGCAGGGGATCCTCTTGCATGTAGACACATAGGGGCGCAGAGACGTCACCGACTGATGCATAAGGAGTGGTCACCCCGGGTCCCGACTTCATGTGCAAGTCCAGTCCATTTGAATCGTTATCATATCAGGTTTGAGACAGGCGTGATGCTGGTATGGCCACAGTGTGCACGTCTGATGTTGCTCCAGTGAATGCTCAGGGAATTTTGGCGTTTGCTCCCACACATGAAAAATCAGAGGGAACATTGCTAACAAGCATGATGTGCTGCATGTATCATGATCAATATTATAGTGACTCACTTGATGGACAGTCGCCCTCTTGGTCAAGCTGGCCAGGGAAGTTTTCTCCTGTTGATTTATGTCTACTATCTCCCAGTTCCACATTTGCAGCGTCAAGTCACACTGGTCCTGACTCTCTTGGCTTCCGTCTGCACTAACGTTTCACCCTCTCTTTGTGCTTGCTTCCATAACCAGCGGTTCATCCTCTGTATATTCCGGTTCAAAAAAGATAAGGTTGTGAATCCTCATTTGTCCAAAAATAGCCATCTTTGTTGTCTGTTGTTGTATGCCAAGATTAGAACTGTTTCCTGAAGTAGGAACACACATTTGTTGCAGTAAGTGCGTTGCTGTGGGAAAGGAAAAATGCGCTGAGGAAATAACTTATGTTGACCAAAATAAAGTAAATATTGAACATGTTAAGTATTATTATGAACGTGTCTGTTACTACATTATATATATACTTGTAGAGTGTAAATACAATGTTGATGGAGGGTTTTGAAGTTGTTTTAAAGGGCAACAATGGTGACTCCAATTAGCCGCATCTTGCGAGCATTTTTTAATCATCTTTAGAATGGAAAAAACTAATGAAAAAAACATGTGTTCTTGTCTCTCATAATGATTGTGAACATTTTTTTTTTTTAAGTGCAGTTCCCCAGCACGTTTCGGATCGAATGATGTTTAAAATAAACGTGGACCTCATTGCGTTACGTTGTTGTCTGGAGTCGTAGCCGGTCTGTGCACGACCAAAGATTGAGAGAGGATTCTTTTTGTCACTTAAAAAAAAGACTTAAAAAAGGACATGGTAGACAATGGTAGTTACGGGCATGGCTGTGTTATGTTAAATTAAAGTACCCATGATTGTCACACACACACTAGGTGTGGCGAAATTATTCTCTGCATTTGACCCATCACCCTTGATCACCCCCTGGGAGGTGATGAGGGGAGCAGTGACCAGCAGCGGTGGACGCGCCCGGGAATCATTTTTGGTGATTTAACCCCCAATTCCAACCCTTGATGTAGAAATGGTGGCCGATGAAGTGCCAGCGGGTTGCATCTTTTAATGTAATTTATGTCCATTGTGTTATTTGATGTTTCCCTCTTGTTTTCATGTTTTTACTTCAATTTATCCATCCATGCATTTTCTACCACTTGTCCCTTATGGCAGTGGTCCCCAACCACCGGTCCGTGGATCGATTGGTACCGGGCCGCACAAGAAATAAAAAATAAAAAAAATAAAAAAATATATATACTGTTTGTATTTTTTTTTTTTTTATTAAATCAACATAAAAAACACAAGATACACTTACAATTAGTGCACCAACCCAAAAAACCTCCCTCCCCTATTTACACTCATTCACACTCATTCGCACAAAAGGGTTGTTTCTTTCTGTTATTAATATTTCTGGTTCCTACATTATATATTAATATAGATCAATACAGTCTGCAGGGATACAGTCCGTAAGCACACGATTGTATTTTTTTATGACCAAAAATGTGTCCGTGGGACAAATTTTCGAGCGTTGACCGGTCCGCAGTTTAAAAAAAGGTTGGGGACCACTGCCTTATGGGGTAGCGGGGGTGCTGGAGCCTATCCCAGCTGCACACGGGCAGAAGGCGGGGTACACCCTGGACATGTCGCCTTCTCATCGCAGGGCCAACACCGATAAACAGAATACACTCACCCACACATCCATACACCAGGGCCAATTTAGTGTTGTCAATCAAACATTTTCCATCCAAAAAGCCTTTCCTAAAATGTAGGAATGCTTTTAAATGATGTTCTGTTCGATTATTTGCGGTACACCGGTTTGAAAAGGTTGATTTTGTGCATTATGCTTGATATACAAACCTATCTGAGCCACGTGATTGTAATGTGAATTCATTAACAATACATTCAAGGTCAATAACAAATATTGTGTTTAAATAGAATGTTAGGGCAAGCAAGACATTATTAAAAATGGATTAATTCATGAGGGGAAATTGTACCAGAGCTCCAATTGTCTGCATGACCTTGCTCAGGTTAGTGCTGTTGCCAGGATACTATTTCCTATGGCAACACTTGAGCTGCTTTGAAAGGATGCAGGTAACTGACTGCTCTGTGGGTCTTGTGGAACGGAAGTCTGTCTGCGAATGACCATGGAATTATTTCATAAACCAAATAGACATTGGAGTTAGGTTTCTATATGCGTGAGTGTACAAGAAATGTACATTTAGTCCCTATGACATTCTTTAGAATACCATTGTTAGAGGTATATCATTTTTACAATGGCTGATTAAGGCATCAAACATCATACATTTGAACAGTTGGTGGCATTATAACAGTTACAGTAAATTATGAGTTGACTAATTAAAATGAAATACAACTTTATAAATACAAGGGATTCAGTTGTGATGACTCAGCCCAAATGTTCTATGTGGAATTTATTTAATCATCTTGAAGCTGAAAGTATGAATCCTAAAAAATCAGTATAGAACCGTGTGAATCAGAGGTGTCCAAAGTGCGGCCCGGGGGCTATTTGCGGCTCGCAGCTAATTTTTTTTAACGGGCCTCTGCACGTTCTAAAAACACTATTAAAAAAACATGAAAAAGTGGAATACAAAAGTAAACAGGTAAAATATAATGCGATTAAGTTTTAATTTTGACTCTAATAAGACAAAGCTACCATACAGGCTCCAGTTAATTCACATCAAATATTCCACTTTGAAATATGTTTTGAGGGAAAACATAGTTTGTTTGCTATAAAAAAAACAACTTGTTCTTTGACCAAGAGAGCATTAGACAGAAAGATTAAAAGATATGTTTATTTAAAAAAAACCTATATAGTTATACTAGTACATATACATACATACACTCATGCACATAATCACGTTTCATCAAACATATATTAACGTTGTTGCCCTAGGGTAAGCTGGGTAACACATGGCACACTGACAAAGCTTAACCTATTGTTACTATAACAATCTACAAGGTTAATATAGGTTGCTTCTCTTTCTACCCCTCCATTTTTCTGCATTCTTTAGTATCTCTAGTTATCATTACGTATATGTATTGTTGCATTTGAACAACTGTATTGTTGATAATAAAGGTAAATTATTGGTATTGTTCATTATCAATAGCGCTATTTCTATTGGTATCTGTATCGCTCCATTTGTAGTGTAATAATGCTCATTGTCATTTCTGTATTATTCTTTATGTTCGCTAACTGCTTATTTGCTATCACTTTTACCATCATATTTGTACATGTCCTATTTGCTGATGTTGCTCTATTGTTGTTGTTGTTGTTGTTGTTGTTATTGTTGTGTTTGCTGTTGTTGTTTTTGTCTCTCTGTCTAATCCCCCTCTTGTCCCCACAATTTCCCCATCTGTCTTCCTTTTTTTATCTTTCTATACCCTCCTGCTCCGGCCCGGCTGCACCAAACGATATTATAAATACATTTAATAAAGTCAAATACAAATAAGGCAACAAGAGAAGTATCCTGTACTTCTCTTTTGTAAAGTAAATCTGAACAGCCGACATGGGCATCTACATCAACTATATGATTTGCCTGAGGAGCTGGACAGGACAAAAAAAAAAAAAAAACTATATAGATCTGAATTTAATCTGGAGACTTAACTGGTGAAAGTATAAAAATAAAAAAAAATAAAAAAAATATATGACTAACCATGTAATGAGTGTTTTATGAGAAATGTATTGGGGTGGGTGGTTTAAACTGTCATTGCTCATAAAATAATGATGAACTAAAATCAACGTTGTGAAATATTGACCTATTTGAGGCTCCACTTACTTCACACCAAACATTTCACTTTGAAAATCTTTCTGAGGAGAATATTGCATATTTTGCGTTTTTTTCCAACAAAACATTTGACAAAAAGTGCATAAAACATTTAACATTTAATTGTTTAATTACTTTATATCGACAGATAGACCTGAAGTTGATCTAGGGATTTAAGCGTTGAATAAAAAAATAAAAAAATTAACATATTACTTTCTTTTTTTTTTTTTTAATGATGACTGAGACTTTTCGGGTCCCTGGGACCAAACTTGAGTGGAGCCCTAAAGGTTAAAAAAATATATATATATATATATATATATTGTATTCACTGTATGTATATTGTATTGTATCAAAATGGCCTCGCATGCTTTGATTTTTCTGTGTGAAAAAGGTTTGGACACCCCTGGTGAAAATAAGCTTCATCAATGTTTATGATGGAATACTGCCATCATTTGTTGCAACTCTGTTACTACTCTGAACTGAATCATTAAACCTCTGAAAATCCAAAGTAGAAAATCATCCAATATGATCCTTCTTGGAAATGTTTTGGGGCCATTCCACCACAGTGGTGCCATTTTGTTGTTTGCCATTTTACACAGAATTAGCAAAATACATGAAACACAGCCATGACATTTGCGTTAAAGGTGCCATACGGAGTACTTTCATGTCAAGTCATCATTAAATCAATCAATCAATCAATGTTTATTTATATAGCCCTAAATGGCCCTGATATGTCAAAAGGCATTAATTAATAAATCCTGTTCTTTTCGAATACCTTTATAACTGATAATGGTAGTTCGGCCGAGATATGCTCATTTCAATATTAGATTTACAGCCCTGAAATAATGTTATTATTTTCATTTCGATGCCACGCCCTCTACAGTTTGACCAATTAGAAAGTCCGTGAGTGTGTCACATCCATCACCTTCGTCGAGCTACTGCCACTGGTAAAGTTACTAAACATGTCAGTAAAAGACCTTGTTACGATTCTCAAAATATTCATGATAAAGCCAGGAACAAAACAATGTATCGGGGATGCCTTTGAAAGATTGAGACGATTGAAGGCGGAGAAAATGTTTTCATTTGACGCCAAACTTGATAATTTCCTCCTTGATAGGTAAGTAAGGCATTTACGTTTTCTTATTACTTGTAATAAATGGAAATAGACATTTTGTATGTAAATTTTATTGTCCAATAAAGTATATGATCTTGTCTAACAAAGCTAGTATGTTCGTGCAACAAATGCTTAGTGTGATGCTCAGCTCTTAGTGTAATGCTTAGCATGCTAGCCTGGTCAATGACACATCAACATGTAGGCTAACGAGGGAAATAGATGCCCGTTACCCCTGTATGTTGATGTGTCATCCAACTGACAGGGCAAAATATATTTTCGACAAATAAAACCTATGTGGATATGTGCCTATTTTGTTCTCAATATGCTGATACGCTGAGGGAATGCGTTCTTACATTAGTGTCAGAATAATTGTATCTAAGTTATCACAAAACTTTGTGTTTCAATGAGTTCCCGGCGAGCAGACAAAAGCTGTCTTTGATCTTACCAATCAAAAGGCTTGTAAAACTCCACTGTGTAGGATGGGAAACGACATGAAAGTGTCGGTTTCTTTGATGTATTGAAATCCACAGGAAGATTTTATCTTGACCCGAGATCTACAAAACGGAGAGGAAGCAGGACCTGACCCCCCTCCAGGCACCTTTTCTTTGAACTGTTTTGTGACCAAAGGCAGCGGCTGTTTATGACCCCCTTCCTTTAGAAACAGCTGTTGCAATGTAAATCAGGGAAAGTCCAAATAAAAGAGGAAGCGTACAATCTTTCGTCAGAATGTGGTGGGAGACTGTACAAGAGTACAGCCAAGACGTTTCTCCTCAATTGAGCTCAATTTAATTATGTCTCTGTTTGATTCCTTGCTTCTTTGTCTGTTTAATAGATGTCATCAGTGTTTGAACCTGACAATTAGCACGGCTAATTGCGGTTTCTGGTACTTTATGTGCATCAGGCACATATGGGGTGGTATTTGCTCGGCACAATATAATGCATTACATGTAATGATTTTCTACTTTGTGTATTGACATGGTAGTAGGCTTTATGATTTATACGTAACTTGCTTTTTGCGTAACGTGAGTTGGCTCATAAAATTACGCTCTGCACTGGAAAACGGTGATGTGCGTACATGGAAGAGCATGCAGTGCATCAGGTTGGATGCAACATGGAGTTATTCTGAACAAAATGCGGCGGTAATTTTACTGTTGGCCTTGGCTTGCCATCAAAGTAGGCCTATGCAATATATAATATATTATATATTGTTATATATACAAACTGTAATATATTTCAATGGTGGTCCGTGCGGTAAAACTAGACATTTTAATGCCAACAATCTGTCCCGGCTCTCGACAAAAATATTGCAGCGTAACTTTATAAATACATTTGACTAATCGACATCAGTAAAATGTGGCATAATTAATTAGTAAACCATCTTGCAAGAGGCATAAACAATAGAAACCTACAGCATAGGACTCGTCGATTGCCATTAGAAGTTCCTTGGAGTAGGAGTCGGATTCGGCTGCGTATCTGGCAACCTCAGTCATGGAGAGTGGGAGGGCACTACAGAATTGTACCTTAATTGCAGTACCATTTCTGGCCACATTATTACATATGGCACCTTTAATAGCATGTTGATATTATAAGCACGTTACAGTGATGTAACAAAAAATGTATTCTAAAAGTAAACAAATAACCAAAAAACAATGAAATAACATTACTTTTTTTTCCAAATAAACTCAATTAAATTGATCAAATGTAACATATTTTAAGGATTTAAGGGCAGCATACTAAATTTGGATATTTTTTAAATTTAAAAAAAAAAAATGCTAAAAACAGATATCTTTTTGTGTATATATATATATATATATATATATATATATATATATATATATATTTATTTATATATTTATAAACAATTTTAAAGACAGTGCTTTGTGTCAGCTCTGTGTAATAGATGACTAATTATATTGTTGTTAATTATTAGTTAGAACATTTCAACTTTTTCTCATTACATTCCGATTTTGTTGCTTTTTTTCTTACATTTTTACTGTTATTTTTTCCTCCCGTAAGAACACAATAATAACAATATTACAATTGTGTAACTGCATAACTTAGTGTGTCAACAATTCAGCCTGTTCAAAAATATTTATGTTCAGTTACACCTTTAACAGTGTTTATTGTTGTTGCTGTAATTTTTCAAATTAATTAATTCATAAATTAGTCTTATTTGTAATTATTAATTAACTAATTAACTAAACTTTAGGTTTACTTTTAGTTTATTTTACTATTTTTCTAACCCTTTTAATGATTTTGTTGAGGGGTGTCTAAACTTGTTTCATTAAAGGCTGCATAAAATGTCAAAGGAAATAGGGGCCTTTTTTTTTTTATTAAAAAAAAATATGCTAAAAACAGTTATATGTATTTAAAGACAAACATTTTGTAAGCTTTGTGTTATAGGTGACCAAGTGTATTAATAATCATCAATAGATTGGAAAAATGTCAGCTTTTTTCTCATTACATTCCGATTTTTTTGTTTCTTTTTCTTACAATTTTGCTGTTGATTTTGTCCCCAACAATATGCCACTGGGCCCCACTTTGGACACCCCTGATTTAAGCAGTAACAGGCAACAAATTATTACCTTGAGGGTAGTTTGAATTAATCAATTGTTTGATTAAATATGCAATATGTGCAGCCTGTGCAGGACACTATCCTTAATAAAAACATTTATTTTACAATCAATGTTTACTGTGCATTTATATATTTTATTTTATGGGAATGCAAATGTCATCGATGATATACAAAAATAAAAGGCAATTATAATTTGGTGTTATTAAACATTCATTAATTTATTTTTATTGTATTTATTTTTTTATATAAATCTTTGTTTATAATCATCATCATTTACAAATAAACATATGAACAACAACAGTACAAAACAGCGCCAGGGGGTTGTAAACTCAATAAAACAACTGCAGTACAATGCAAAATATATATATATGTAGCAATGTGTAAAGTTCTGTAAATAGTCCAAATTTGGAGCACAGCATCACAGTTTTCACAGCTTTTTGGTTGTTAGAGGTACAAAAGCGTTTTAAAGTAAAGTTACAATTCTTTTTTAAAGGCACAAAAGACAGGTCGGGTATTGACATTAAACATTAATTTCACAAGAATTATGATCATATCCTTGGATTGCTGCATGTTAAAGTTAAAGTTAAAGTACCACTGATAGTCACACACACACACACTAGGTGTGGTGAAATTACCATCTGCATTTGACCCACCTCCTTGTTCCACCCCCTGGGAGGTGAGGGGAGCAGTGAGCAGCAATATCAGAATCAGAATCAGTATCAGAAATACTTTAATAATCCCCGAGGGGAAATTAACATTTTCAGCACAATCCCATTCAAGAGCAGACAAACATTACAGGGAGACAGAACAGGATCGCTGAAGGGTCTGCCAACTTCCGGCGGCCCTTACAAAAATGGTGAGAAACAGGTAAACGCTGGGAGGGAGAGAAAAAAAATTAAATACAAAAAAATTCAGTTTATGCCTGGGCCCCTGGAGAGGGGGTCCAGACTGAGGCCAAGGGAGAAAAAAATTTTAAAAATTTAAAATAACAAAAACATTTAAAAAAAAAACCTCTTAGCCATAGCACACAAAAACATGTGTGTAAGAGGGAAACTCGTATGTACTATACTATATATATATATATATATATATATATATATATATATATATATATATATATAATATGTACTGTACTGTGCAATCTACTAATAAAAGTCTCAATCAATCAATCAAAAAGCGGTTAAAACCACCGTTTAGCAGCTTTAAGAACACAAATAATCAAGTTGTTTGCAAATAAAAAAAATACATGTAATTTATTTAAATTATTTTTTTATTTTAATCAACATTTTTATTTATTTATCAATTTATTTATTTATTTTAATTTTTTCAAGCATCAATTTACTTAATTTTGAACGCCACTTGCGTACAATAGTTATCCAATCAATAATCAATTGTTTATTGATTGGGAGCCACCATTGTTGCATTCAAAGCCCACAATAAATAGACCACTTCGATACATTTGCAAACACATCCCGATAATTGTTACTAGGGGTGTGGGAAAAAATTGATTCGAATTCGAATCACGATTCTCATACTGTGCGATTCAGAATCGATTCTCATTTTTTTTAAATCGATTTTTTAAAATGTATTTATTAATTTTTAATTATTTTTTAATTTAGCTTTTTTTATTAATCAATCCAACAAAATCCAAT
The DNA here is from genome assembly GCF_033978685.3 of Nerophis lumbriciformis. Classification (NCBI taxonomy): domain Eukaryota; kingdom Metazoa; phylum Chordata; class Actinopteri; order Syngnathiformes; family Syngnathidae; genus Nerophis; species Nerophis lumbriciformis. The sequence continues at coordinate 19,266,506 of NC_084568.2, forward strand.
TCCAAAACCAAACCCGACCCAGCAACACTCAGAACTGCAATAAACAGAGCAATTGAGGAGACACAAACACGACACAAAACAAAACAAAAGTAGTGAAACAAAAATAAATATTATCAACAACGGTATCAATATTAGTTACAATTTCAACATAGCAGTGATTAAAAATCCCTCATTGACATGATCTTTAGACATTTATAAAAAAATGAATAAAAAAGAACAATAGTGTCACAGTGGCTTACACTTGCATCGCATCTCATAAGCTTGACAACACACTGTGTCCAATATTTTCACAAAAATAAAATAAGTCATATTTTTGGTTCATTTAATAGTTAAAACAAATTTACATTATTGCAATCAGTTGATAAAACATTGTCCTTTACAATTATAAAAGCGTTTTACAAAAATCTACTACTCTGCTTGCATGTCAGCAGACTGGGGTAGATCCTGCTGAAATCCTATGTATTGAATGAATAGAGAATCGTTTTGAATCGGGAAAAAAAATCGTTTTTGAATCGAGAATCGTGTTGAATTGGGGGAAAAAATCGATTTTGAATCGAATCGTGGGACACCCAAAGATTCACAGCCCTAATTGTTACTGTGCAAAGTTTCAGCCGCGTGAGGGCACTGTGAGACCAAAGCAGCTTTTTTTCCCCCTACAGTTTATTTAAATGTTACCACGTTAAATGCCTTTATAACGCATACTATACCTGGTCTGTGGCAATGTTGTACTGTAGCTGCAGATTCTAAGCCATCTCGCATAGTGTGAGTACAGTCATTTTTAAAGAAAACACTCTCCATCAAGATACGATAATGTGTCATTCCCCATCTGGCAACGTCGCGTCCATACACATTTCCGCATTTTTGGCAGAGAGGAGGGTTAAAGGGGTACTTTAACTCGCGCTGGCGTGGCAACAACAGCCGATATCTGTAGGATTATGTCTCGGCTTCTTTTGAGAACCAATCTGAGAGGATGTATCGCCTCTCAGATTAGAACGGCATCTGAACAGGTAAACGCTGACGTAATGACACCTCTCATGTTGACATTATCGTGCTGATGTTTACGCCAACCTTACGACTTCGTCTCAAAGTTGGAGTGAGTGACCTCGTTTTCGTTCTAGAAGGTTTGGACTTCGCGCCCCTTCAGCTCTTTTTAGTCTTGCGGATTCTGTCAGTCTTGTTCTGGCAACATGCCGACAAATACTACACGATTCAGAATGATTCACACGTTTTGTAAACATTGAGTGACGTGGGCACGGGAACGCAAGCAGCTCTCAATGGGGATTTTCTGCAAGGAAATGACAAGAACGCTTCACTAAAGGTATCTTCTAAAGGTGTGGCAGTTTGTTTACTTCAAGCAGGTTTGTACAAACGGTTTTCCCCGAGGGCTGCAGACTGTATAATTGAAGAATGGGGAGGCCATTGTGAGATATTTGGTGCAAATATCTATCTGAACAGTGTTTACAATAGGACTGAAATTTATCTGTGGCGTGGGGTGTGACGGCGCCATCATCTAATTTGCATAATTTAAACATGAGGTTGTGTTTAATTTTGTGGGAAAGACAAAAAGTGAGCAAAAAATAACATCAAAACTATTGTTTTTAGAAATACAAATCAACTCGCTTCTGTTTGTGTTTTTTAATATCACTACTATTTTATGTATCTACTAGGGTTGTCTTGATACAACTTTTTCACTTCCGATACGGTACTGATTTTGCATTCTTGACTAATGGTCAATACTAGAGATGTCCGATTATGTCTTTTTTGCCGATATTCCGATATTGTCCAACTGTTAATTACCGATTCCAATATCAACCAAGACCGATATAAACAGTCGCGGAATTAACACATTATTATGCCTAATTTTGTTGTGATGCCCTGCTGGATGCATTAAACAATGTAACAAGGTTTTCCAAAATAAATCAACTCAAGTTATGGGAAAAAAATGCCAACATGGCACTGCCATATTTATTATTGAAGTCACAAAGTTCTTTTTTTTTTTTTAACATGCCTCAAAACAGAAGTTTGGAATTTGGGACATGCTCTCCCTGAGAGAGCCTGAGGAGGTTGAGGTGGGCGGGGTTAGGGGGGGCGGGGTTTCTGGGGTAGGGGGTTGCGGGTTGCAGGGGTGTATATTGTAGCGTCCCGGAAGAGTTAGTGCTGCAAGGGGTTCTGGGTATTTGTTCTGTTGTGTTTATGTTGTGTTACGATGTGGATGTTCTCCCGAAATGTGTTTGTCATTCTTGTTTGGTGTGGGTTCACAGTGTGGCGCATATTTGTAACAGTGTTAAAGTTGTTTATACGGCCATCCTCAGTGTGGCCTGTATGGCTATTGACCAAGTATGCATTTGCATTCCCTTGTGTGTGTGAAAAGCCGTAGATATTATGTGATTGGGCCGGCACGCAAAGGCAGTGCCTTCAAGGTTTATTGGCGCTCTGTACTTCCCCCTACGTACGTGTAAACAGCGGCGTTTTAAAAAGTCATACATTTTACTTTTTGAAACCGATACTGATCATTTCTGATATTACATTTTCAAGCTTTTATCGGCCGATAATATCGGCAGTCCGATAATATCGACATCTCTAGTGAATACCAATATAAATCTGATCCAATATCAGCCTGAATATTACATACCGTATTTTCCGGACTATAAGACGCACTTAAAATCGTTTTTTTTTCCTCAAAACTCGATAGTGCGCCTTATAACCCGGTGCGACTATTGTAAGGAATAAGTTTGGTTGAGCTTAACCACCTCAAAGCTATTTTATTTGGTACATGGTGTAATGATAAGTGTTAGTGATAAGTGTGACCAGTAGATGGCAGTCAAACATAAGAGATAAGTGTAGCCTGCACTATGATGGGTTTCAAGTAAACGATGCCAACATTTTAAATGTTCCATTGAAAATATAGAACATTACACACGGCGCTCAAAAATCTATCAAAATGTTTTAGTACGCCTTTGGTAAGCTATGAAGCCGCACCGCTTGAAGGATTGTCGGCGCATTAAACATACGAGAATTATTATGGTGTGTGTATAAGGTAAGACATATTATCTGGCGTTTTGTTTCGCATTATTATGCAAAAGCAACTTTTCTTACCTGCTGATCTGTATTTGGGATCTGCGTAAATCCTGAAAAAATGTGCATTGTCGTTTTTAAGCTTCTTCTTTTTCTCTATCTTCTTGTTATGGGACATTCATCCACCGCTGTTGCCATTTCTAATATAAAGTAGTGTAAAGTTCTTACTTATATCTGTCAGTAAACTCGCCGTGAAAGCGCTAAAACATACCGGCGTAGTGAGTTTACATTATTCACCCAAGGAACTTTAATTATTAGAGTTCCGATCGGACGGTTTTTCACGGGACACATTTCCGGTGTTGTTGTTTCCGGATGAGGAGATGCTGCTCCGTTATTGATTTAAGTCAAGTCTGAATGTCATTAAAACAGTTAGCTCCATCTTTTGACACTTTTTCCACTCCTGTCCTTGCACGCTACACCGCTACAACAAAGATGGCGGGGAGAAGACGCTGCGGAAGGTGAGCCACGTAAATAAGACCGCCCACAATATCTGGAAGCGACTGTCAGAAAGCGGCTTGAAGATGATCTGTAAAACATAATCTATGCAACATTTTGACCAAAGAACCAGCATTACATGTTATGTAGACCACAAGGAAGTTTTTTCAATTTAGAAAACAATTTGAATAATATGACTCCTTTTAATGCGCCTTATAATCCGGTGCGCCTAATATATGAAAAAAGATCAAAAATAGACCATTCATCGGCAGTGCGCCTTTTAACAACTTCAATAAAACTACATCAGCAGATACAATATATACTCATAGGATACCAGTATTTAGTATTTAAAAAAATAGTGAAGTACATAGTGGTAAATGGGTTATACTTATTATATATGTATAGCGCTTTTCTACCTTCAAGGTACTCAAAGCGCTTTGACACTATTTCCACATTGCTGCCATGCAAGGCGCTGACCAGCAGCCATCAGGAGCAAGGGGTGAAGTGTCTTGCCCAAGGACACAACGGACGTGACTAGGATGGTAGAAGGTGGGGATTGAACCCGAGTAACCAACAACCCTCCGATTGCTGGCACGGCCACTCTACCAACTTCGCCACGCCGTCCCTTCAAACCACTGTTCAAGCACGGCCCTTTTGCTTTGCATATGAAAAGTTCTCTTTTTGCTGTAGCCCGATTTTTTATTTTTCATTTTGATTAATTTAAGAATAAAAAGTATTCTGATTGTAAATAATAATTCCAAAATATGTTTTGATGTGTGAATTTTTTTTCCGGTCTGCTCGACTGCGACGTACTTGCGGCCACGCTACTGGTACGGCGTTTCAAAAATATTATGTTACAAAAACCATGTTAAAGCCGTATCCAGGTGTTTACTGAAGTATACAATTGATGTTTAAATAACTTTTGCTGCAAATGAATATTGGCTCCAAATATCGGTTATCGACCCCCTTGATTACTAATAATTGGTATTGGCCCTGAAAAAAAAAACATATTGTTCGATCTCTACTTTTTACTTATTTTGTAGAGTGGAATATTAGATCAAGTTTGATCAATCAAGTGATATATTCTTGTGATCATAAATGGGTTCTGCATGCTGGATCTTGGCGCTGCTGGATAGAAGTGCTTGACGAACTGTATACTATTCAGTTGTTACATCTTGTTTTCTTACATTTCTGGGTCCCATTTGCCAGTATGCATTTATTACAGTTTGTCCTAGGTGGAGAGCGGCAGTGAGAAATAGTTTAATGCCCTTAAACGTGCCAGTTTCGTATATTGTTCAATGAATCAAAACTTTATTTATATAGCTCTCTACATACACAGGCAAGTTGCAACATAAATTGCTTTACAGTACTTTTAAAAGATCTATAAAGTGTCTGCCAGGAAGTATTCTGATTAATACACATCAGCTGTTTAATTGTAATGTGCATCTTAGCCGTACGTTTAATTTTGAGATGTTTTAATTGCCCTGTAATATAACTAATGCTATGCAGTAGCATGTATGTGACATATCCAATGTGAGTTAGCATCGAGCTAGTGTATTTGTTTTAATGCATTTCTTCTATGTTGGAATATATCACAGAAGTTATTTTGCATCGTATGTAAGTAATATTGACATACTTTATTTTTGTATGTTCAGTTTTACATTTTTGAAGTAAATACTCTTAAAGGGAAACTACACTTTTTTTTTTAAATGTTCTTATCATTCACATTCCTATGTAAGACAAGAACATATATGTCTTTCTTTTTTTATGCATTTTAATTTGTAACATATGGCAAGTACAAGGTGGCTAACAATGAAGCTCATGGGAGTCATCTATTGAGCCCATAAAGCCCTCTAAAAAAACTTCCAAAAACCACAGACAATTTACATGTCCTGACCTGAATATCAACCAATTATTAACAACATTGGTATGATAAGTTGACATTCAACTTAGACACAGGTTGTTGTTTTTTTTTACCTGTGTGGGCATTATCATTAATTATTCATCTAAACTGGAATATATAAACACCCCATCCGTCTGCATCCAAGTGAGAGCAGACATTGTACAGCATGTGATTGTTTTGCTATTTTAGTAGTTTGTATTTCTTGTTTAGCACTTAGTGCTACTTATTGGATCTGCTTATCACTCAGCTTCTAAAACTTGTAGCTCATCTTCCGTATATCCAGGCTCAGAAATACAAACCCCGTTTCCATATGAGTTGGGAAATTGTGTTAGATGTAAATATAAACGGAATACAATGATTTGCAAATCCTTTTCAACCCATATTCAATTGAATGCACTACAAAGACAACATATTTGATGTTCAAACTCATAAACTTTTTTTTTTTTTTTGCAAATAATAATTAACTTAGAATTTCATGGCTGCAACACATGCTAAAGTAATTGGGAAAGGGCATGTTCACCACTGTATTACATAACTTTTTCTTTTAACAACACTCAATAAACGATTGGGAACTGAGGAAACTAATTGTTGAAGCTTTGAAAGTGGAATTCTTTCCCATTCTTGTTTTATGTAGAGCTTCAGTCATTCAACAGTCTCCGCTGTCATATTTTACGCTTCATAATGCGCCACACATTTTTGATGGGAGACAGGTCTGGACTGCAGGCAGGCCAGGAAAGTACCCGCACTCTTTTTTTACGAAGCCACGCTGTTGTAACACGTGCTGAATGTGGCTTGGCATTGTCTTGCTGAAATAAGCAGGGGCGTCCATGAAAAAGACGGCGCTTAGATGGCAGCATATGTTGTTCCAAAACCTGTATGTACCTTTCAGCGTTAATGGTGCCTTCACAGATGTGTACGGTAAGTTACCCATGCCTTAGACACTAATGCACCCCCATACCATCACAGATGCTGGCTTTTGAACTTTGCGTCGATAACAGTCTGGATGGTTCGCTTCCCCTTTGGTCCGGATGACACGATGTCGAATATTTCCAAAAACAATTTGAAATGTGGACTCGTCAGACCACAGAACACTTTTCCACTTTGCATGAGTCCATCTTAGATGATCTCAGGCCCAGAGAAGCCGGCGGCGTTTCTGGATGTTGTTGATAAATGGCTTTCGCTTTGCATAGTAGAGCTGTAACTTGCACTTACAGATGTAGCGACGAACTGTATTTAGTGACAGTGGTTTTTTTAAATGTTCCTGAGCCCATGTGGTGATATCCTTTAGAGATTGGTGTCAGTTTTTGATACAGTGCCGTCTGAGGGATCGAAGGTCACGGTCATTCAATGTTGGTTTCCGGCCATGCCGCTTACGTGGAGTGATTTTTCCAGATTCTCTGAACCTTTTGATGATATTATGGACCGTAGATGTTGAAATCCCTAAATTTCTTGCAATTGCACTTTGAGAAACGTTGTTCTTAAACTGTTTGACTATTTGCTCACGCAGTTGTGGACAAAGGGGTGTACCTCGCCCCATCCTTTCTTGTGAAAGACTGAGCATTTTTTGGGAAGCTGTTTTTATACCCAATCATGGCACCCACCTGTTCCCAATTAGCTTGCACAGCTGTGGGATGTTCCAAATAAGTCTTAGACGAGCATTCCTCAACTTTATCAGTATTTATTGCCACTTTCCCAACTTCTTTGTCACGTGTTGCTGGCATCAAATTCTAAAGTTAATGATTATTTTCAAAAAAAATAATGTTTATCAGTTTGAACATCAAATATGTTGTCTTTGTAGCATATTCAACTGAATATGGGTTTAAAATGATTTGCAAATCATTGTATGCCGTTTATATTCACATCTAACACAATTTCCCAACTCATATGGAAACAGGGTTTGTATAAGGTTCCGGGTCATCATTTGTCCCAAAGTAGTCTTTGTTGGCTTTCATAAAGTCTGCCGTGACTAGTTGTTGTTGTTGTTGAAGGAAATAGCGAACATTGTGATGTGTCTGTCACATTCATGTGCCGTCATATGCTTAAAATGACCAAAATACAAAAACACTGCATCATTATGAATGTGCATGTTACTCCGTTACATACAGTGCACTTCCAAAGTATTTACAGCGCTTGACTTATTCCACATTACCACATAATGTTTGTCCTCAAAATTCAACACACCCCATAATGACAATGGGAACAGTTTTTTTTGGGGGGGGGTTAGATTTTTGCAAATGTATTAATTATTATTGGACATTATTTGGAAAGAAACGCACCTGTCTATATATGAGGTCCCAAACTTGACAGTGCATGGCAGAGAACAAACCAAACATGAAGTCGAAGGAATTGTCTGCAGACCTCCGAGACAGGATTGTCTCGAGGCACAAATAAGGGGAAGGGTACATAAAATATCCGCTGCTTTTAAGGTCCCAGTGAGCACAGTGACCTCCATCATCCGCAAATGGAAGAAGCTTGGGACCACCAGGACTCTTCCTAGAGCTGGACGGCTGTGTACTGAGTGATCGGGAGAGAAGGGCCCTAGCGGAGAACCTTGCAGAAGGACAACCATCTCTGTAGCAATCCATTATTTAGGTCTGTACGGTTAATTCTTCATTCTTTCGTAAAAAAGCACATGGCAGCCCATCTGGTGTTTGCCAAAATGCACCTGAAATACTGTCAGAACATGAAAAACAACATTCTGTGGTTTAATGAGACAAAATTGACTATTTGGTGCGAATGACAGGTGTCATGTTTGAAGAAAACCAGCCACTGCTCATCACCAGGCCAATACCACCCCAACAGTGAAGCATGGTGGTGGCGGTATCATGCTATGGGGAGGTTTTTCAGCGGCAGGAACTGGGAGACTAGTCAGGATAGAGGGAAAGATGAATACAGCTATGTACAGAGAAATCCTGCATGAAAACTTGTTCCAAAGCGCTGTTAAACTCAGACTGGGGTGTAAACTGTGTAAAAATCCTTGAGTGGACCAGCTAGAGTCCGATTGAACATCTCTGAAGAGATCTGAAAATGTCTTTGCACCGACGCTTCCCATCCAACCTCTCAGGTGCTGCAAAGAGGTTAGAATGGGCGAAACTGACCAAAGATAGGTGTGCCAAGCTTCTGGCATCGTATTCAAAAAGACTTGAGGCTGTAATTGCTGTAATGTATTGAGCAAAGGCTGTGAATACTTATGTACATGTGGTTTCTTATTTTTATATTTTCAATAAATTTGCAAAAAAATCTCTAAAAAAACCAACAAAAAACCCTATGTTTACAAAACCCAAAACCAGTGAAGTTGGCACGTTGTGTAAATCGTAAATAAAAACAGAATACAATGATTTGCAGATACTTTTAAACTTCTATTCAATTGAATAGACTGCAAAGACAACTTCAAACTAATAAACTTAATTTTTTTTCATTAACTTACCAATTTAATGGTAGCAACACATTGCAAAAAAGTTGGCGCAATGGTATTTTTACCACTGTGTTACATTGCCTCTCCTTTTAACAACACTCAGTAAACGTTTGGGAACTGAGGAGACCAATTTTAGAAGCTTTTCAGGTGGAATTCTTTCCCAATTCTTGCTTGATGTACAGCTTAAGTTGTTCAACAGTCCAGGGTCTCCGTTGTCGTATTTTACGCTTCATAATGCGCCACACATTTTTAACGGGAGACAGGTCTGGACTACAGGCAGGCCAGTCTAGTACTCACACTCTTTTACAACGAAGCCACGCTGTTGTAACACGTACAGAATGTGGCTTAGCATTGTCTTGCTGAAATAAGCAGGGGCGTCCATGAAAAAGACGTTGCTTGGATGGCAACATATGTTGCTCCGAAACCTGTATGTACCTTTCAGCATTAAAGGTGCCTTCACAGATGTGTAATTTACCCATGCCGTGGGCACTAATACACCCCCATACCATCACAGATGCTGGCTTTTGAACTTTGCGCTTATAACAGTCCGGATGATTCTTTTCCTCTTTGGTCCGGAAGACACGACGTCCACAGTTTCCAAAAACAAATTGAAATGTGAACTCGTCAGACCACAGAACACTTTTTGACTTTGCATCAGTCCATCTCAGATCATTTTGAGCCCAGCGAAGCCGGTGGCGTTTCTGGGTGTTGTTGATAAACGGCTTTCACTTTGCATAGTAGAGTTTTAACTTGCACTTACAGATGTAGCGACAAATTGTAGTTACTGACCGTGGTTTTCTGAAGTGTTCCTGAGCCCATGTGGTGATATTCTTTACACACTGATGTCGGTTTTTGATGTAGTACTGCCTGAGGAATCAAAGGTCACGGGCATTTAATGTTGGTTTTCAGTCTTGCCGCTTACTTGCAGTGATTTCTCCAGATTCTCTGAACCATTTGATGATATTACAGACCGTAGATGGTGAAATCCCTAAATTCCTTGCAATAGCTGGTTGAGAAATTATGTTCTTAAACTGTTCGACAATTTGCTCACAAAGTGGTGACCCTCGCCCCATCCTTGTTTGTGATTGACTGAGCATTTCATGGAAGCTGCTTTTATACCCAATCATGGCACCCACCTGTTCCCAATTAGCCTGTTCACCTGTGGGATGTTCCAAATAAGTGTTTGATGCGCATTCCTCAACTTTCTCAGTCTTTTTTGCCACTTGTGCCAAATTTTTGGAAATATTTTGCAGGCATCAAATTCCAAATGAACTAATATTTGCAAAAAATAACAAAGTTTACCAGTTCTAACGTTAAGTATCTTGTCTTTGCAGTCTATTCAATTGAATATAGGTAGAAAAGGATTTGCAAATCATTGTATTCTGTTTTTATTTACCATTTACACAACGTGCCAACTTCCCTGGATTTGGGTTTTGTACACCGATGGGGTATTGTATGTAGAATTTTGAGGACAAAAACTAATTTATTCCATTTTCAAATAAAGCTGTAACATCAAATGTGGAAAAAGTCAAGCGCTCTGAATACTTTCCGGATGCACTATATATACTTACACCCCTAATACTGTATTTACAGTACATCATAAAAGTGAGTACAGTGTTTCTTTGATTATTGCAGTGGTTACATTCCGGATCCGGACCCCTATTTATTTTATGATTTTTATGAATATTACATGCATTTAAAGTCTTTATAAGCCATTTTCACACTCTACAGGTCTTCCACACAATTATAAACACTACCTGTGCTCCCAAATCACTTAACACACTCTAAAACCTACATAATTCTAAAATGAAAATTACTTTGTACTCAAATCTTAATGTACTGAATGGTACCGTATGGTACTTTAAAATCCGGGATGCATGGTGACCGTAGTAAGTGAACTGTGAAGTAAAGCGGGAACACTGTACGCCATTCACATTTATTACAGTGTGTACTGTATAATATAAATGGAACTTATATAGTCGCGATCAAAAGTTTACATACACTTGTAAAGAATATAATGTCATGGCTGTGGTGAGTTTCCAATAATTTCTACAACTGTTGTTTTTTTGTGATAGAGTGATTGGAGCACATACTTATTGGTCACAGAAAACATTCATGAAGTTTGGTTCTTTTAATAATTTATTATGGGTCTACTGAAAATGTGACCAAATTTGCTCGGTCAAAAGTATACATACAGCAATGTTAATATTTTTTTACATGTTCCTTGGCAAGTTTCACTGCAATAAAGCGCTTTTGGTTGCCATCCACAAGCTTCTGGCAAACTTCTGGTTGAAATTTTGACCACTCCTCTTGACAAAATTGGTGCAGTTCAGCTAAATTTGTTGGTTTTCTGACATGGACTTGTTTCTTCAGCATTGTCCACACGTTTGTAACCAAAGTGTCAGGACTTTGGGAGGGCCATTTTAAAACCTTAATTCTAGCCTCATTTAGCCATTCATTTACCACTTTTGACGTGGGCTTGGGGTCATTGTCCTGTTGGAACACCTAACCGTTCCCAAGACCCAACCACTGATGATTTTAGGTTCTCCTAAAGAATTTGGAGGTAATCCTCCCTTTTCATTGTCCCATTTAAAGCACCAGTTCCATTGGCAGCAAAACAGGCCGAGAGCATAATACTACCACCACCATGCTTGACGGTGGGAATGGTGTTCCTGGGAATAAAGGCCTCACCTTTTCTCCTCCAAACATATTGCTGGGTATTGTGGCCAAACAGCTACATTTTTCTTTCATCTGACATCCCATGGCCAAAGATAAGACCTTCTGGAGAAAAGTTCTGTGGTCAGATGAAACAAAAATGTAGCTGTTTGGCCACAATACCCAGCAATATGTTTGGAGGAGAAAAGGTGAGGCCTTTAATCCCAGGAACACCATTCCTACCGTCAAGCATGGTGGTGGTAGTATTATGCTCTGGGCCTGTTTTGCTGCCAATGGAACTGGTGCTTTAAATGGGACAATGAAAAGGGAGGATTACCTCCAAATTCTTCAGGACAACCTAAAATCATCAGCCCGGAGGTTGGGTCTTGGGCGCAGTTGGGTGTTCCAACAGGACAATGACCCCAGACACACGTCAAAAGTGGTAAAGGAATGGCTAAATCAGGCTAGAATTAAGGTTTTAGAATGGCCTTCCCAAAGTCCTGACTTAAACGTGTGGACAATGCTGACAAAACAAGTCCATGTCAGAAAACCAACACACTTAGCTGAACTACACCAATTTTGTCAAGAAGAGTGGTCAAAAATTCAACCAGAAGCTTGTGGATGGCTACCAAAAGCGCCTTATTGCAGGGAAACTTGCCAAAGGACATGTAACCAAATATTAACATTGCTGTATGTATACTTTTGACCTAGCAGATTTGGTCACATTTTCAGTAGACTCATAATAAATTCATAAAAGAACCAAACTTCATGAATGTTTTTTGTGACCAACAAGTATGTGCTCCAATCACTCTATCACAAAAAAATAAGAGTTGTATAAAGTATTGGAAACTCAAGACAGCCATGACATTATGTTCTTTACAAGTGTATGTAAACTTTTGATCACGACTTACTTTATATATACTTACTTTATATATACTTTATATATAGCTTACTTTAGTGTAGTCACTAGTATATGTTTATCGCAGTACAGCATTACTATTAAGTGGCAACAAAAAGTTGATCTGCTGGCTAAACATTGCCACCAGGCCGTATTTTGGACTCCCCTGATTTAAGCATTAAAAAAATTGACATTTTACATCTAGCGTTGTAAAGTATATGTTATATTTTTAGGTTAATGTTGAAATGATTACATATTAAACTCTAAACATGTGTGAAGAGTATGTGTTGAATACCGGTGAATTGTTCCAAAGACATATACCACTGCATTATGACTGATGTTTTGGAATATGGTCTGTTATTCCAGCTTGGTGAACTAGGCAGGGGAGCAGGAAAAGGTGGCGGGGCAGGAGGCGCCGTGAGGGAAGCAGGGGGAGCCTTTGGAAAACGAGGAGTTGCAGAGGAGGAGCGGTACTTCAGGTGACACCCATCACATGGAATAACTTTCTCATGTCTTTTAGTTGTTTTCCATAATCGCAAAATTACCCCAAAAAAATGCTTTCAACTTGCAGGCAAAAGGAGAAGGAGCAGATGGAAGCACTGAGGAAGCACCATACAGAGGAGATTGAGCACCACAAAAAGGAGATTGAGCGCCTACAAAAGGAGATTGACCGTCATAAGGGCAAAATTAGGAAGCTTAAACATGATGACTAAACCACCATATTATTGTACCATAAATGATAATCAGATGCTGACTTATTAGACCAAGTCTGTTATCCCGGACAATTTTGAATGCAACGACCAATAAAGTGCTTAATATTTCACATGCAATAATTGTTACTGTTTGAGTATTTTGTCCTAAAAATGCATTTAATTGTGATATAGGCTCCAGACTGAGCCTAGTCTACAAAATCCACTACACCTCCCTGATACCTAAGTACATGTCAAACTACTTCCATAACGTACAAACCCCGTTTCCATATGAGTTGGGAAATTGTGTTAGATGTAAATATAAACGGAATACAATGATTTGCAAATCCTTTTCAACCCATATTCAATTGAATGCACTACAAAGACAAGATATTTGATGTTCAAACTCATAAACTTTTTTTTTTTTTTTTGCAAATAATAATTAACTTAGAATTCCATGGCTGCAACACGTGCCAAAGTAGTTGGGAAAGGGCATGTTCACCACTGTGTTACATGGCCTTTCCTTTTAACAACACTCAGTAAACGTTTGGGAACTGAGGAGACACATTTTTTAAGCTTCTCAGGTGGAATTATTTCCCATTCTTGCTTGATGTACACCTTAAGTTGTTCAACAGTCCGGGGGTCTCCGTTGTGGTATTTTAGGCTTCATAATGCGCCACACATTTTCAATGGGAGACAGGTCTGGACTACAGGCAGGCCAGTTTAGTACCCGCACTCTTTTACTATGAAGCCACGTTGATGTAACACGTGGCTTGGCATTGTCTTACTGAAATAAGCAGGGGCGTCCATGGTAACGTTGCTTGGATGGCAACATATGTTGCTCCAAAACCTGTATGTACCCTTCAGCATTAATGGCGCCTTCACAGATGTGTAGGTTACCCATGTCTTGGGCACTAATAAACCCCCATACCATCACAGATGCTGGTTTTTCAACTTTGCGCCTATAACAATCCGGATGGTTCTTCTCCTCTTTGGTCCGGAGGACACGACGTCCACAGTTTCCAAACACAATTTGAAATGTGGACTCGTCAGACCACAGAACACTTTTCCACTTTGTATCAGTCCATCTTAGATGAGCTCAGGCCCAGCGAAGCCGACGGCGTTTCTGGGTGTTGTTGATAAACGGTTTTCGCCTTGCATAGGAGAGTTTTAACTTGCACTTACAGATGTAGCGACCAACTGTAGTTACTGACAGTGGGTTTCTGAAGTGTTCCTGAGCCCATGTGGTGATATCCTTTACACACTGATGTCGCTTGTTGATGCAGTACAGCCTGAGGGATCGAAGGTCACGGGCTTAGCTGCTTACGTGCAGTGATTTCTCCAGATTATCTGAACCCTTTGATGATATTACGGACCGTAGATGGTGAAATCCCTAAATTCCTTGCAATAGCTGGTTGAGAAAGGTTTTTCTTAAACTGTTCAACAATTTGCTCACGCATTTGTTGACAAAGTGGTGACCCTCGCCCCATCCTTGTTTGTGAATGACTGAGCATTTCATGGAATCTATTTTTATACCCAATCATGGCACCCACATGTTCCCAATTTGCCTGTTCACCTGTGGGATGTTCCAAATAAGTCTTTGATGAGCATTCCTCAACTTTATCAGTATTTATTGCCACCTTTCCCAACTTCTTTGTCACGTGTTGCTGGCATCAAATTCTAAAGTTAATGATTATTTGCCAAAAAAAAAAAAATGTTTATCAGTTTGAACATCAAATATGTTGTCTTTGTAGCATATTCAACTGAATATGGGTTGAAAATTATTTGCAAATCAATGTATTCCGTTTATATTTACATCTAACACAATTTCCCAACTCATATGGAAACGGGGTTTGTAAATGACCGCCATAACCACAACACCAGGGGGAACTCCACTAACCACGTTGTACCCAGATTCCGATCTAACAAAGGTCTTAACTCATTCTCCTTCTATGCCAATATGGAATGCACTCCCAACAGGTGTAAAAGAAAGTGCATCTCTATCCTCCTTCAAAACCGCACTAAAAGAACACCTCCAGGCAACTGCAACCCTAAACCAACACCCACCCCCTTCCACATCCCACCTCCCCGGATTGTAAATAATCAAATGTAAATAATCATATGTATATACTTGTTCTTATGCTTTCTGATCTCTCTATGTCCACTACTTTCTGTACATATCCTACCAAGTCAGACCTACACTGTTTCAATGTCCATTTCTCTGATGATGCAATTGTTGATGACTGAAGTGCTGATATCAACCCCCCCCCCCCCCCCCCCGTCCACATCCCACACCCCGGAATGTAAATAATGTAAATAATTCAATGTATATACTCTGATGATTAACTTGTGTGATGACTGTATTATGATGATAGTATATATTTGTACCATGAATTGATTTGAGTGGACCCCGACTTAAACAAGTTGAAAAACGTATTCGGGTACCATATGTACTGTACTGTGCAATCTACTAATAAAAGTCTCAATCCATCAAAGCACCCCCTGCGACTCCGAAAGGGACAAGCAGTACAAAATGGATGGATGGATGGATGGATAATCATACATTTAAAGTGTGCAACGTCAGATTTCTTGAATGAGAAGTCAATGGGGAAAAAAAGAGACGCCCACCCCCTTTTTGGTCCAGTTCTCGCGATGTTTGCCCGGTGTTCACGTTCACCGTCGACGAGACGAGCCGTCTGGAAATTTGTCTCGTGGTTTCGACACAAAACATTTTTTAAACGTTTTTCTCGCTTTGCCGGGCACAGTTGTTGTCTTATAAATCCAAACACGCTACTCTCGGTTGTCGGAACTAAAGCGGTAAGTGTTGCTAACTACCCGTTTTGCAGTTTGTACGGCTCTTGTGTTTTTTTTTTGCTATCTTTCTGCACAGCGCGGCCTTCATACACCTCTGCTGCAAGCTACCTAGCAAGCACACCGCCGGCTCTTTCTGCTCACAAGTGGAGGTTTTTCAGTGCCTAAAACACACAACATTATTTCACATATTTCACGCATGTTGTGTTAAACAAAAGTACCCGAATATAATTACAATGAAGCATTATTCACCGCCGTAGTTTAGCGAAGGTTTGCGAGGGGGCGGGGCGGCGAGGCTGCTATATGGTAAGCGAATGATGTTACCTTACATACCAAAATACTCGCATGTTAGAAAAAGTAACGCATTTTAGATTCTTGGACGAAAACTTTGCATAATATGAAAAACATATATTTGTTAGCAGTGCATTATTAGCTTAGGGATCACTCGACGCAATATTACAGCTCGGCGAGGACGACCCCTTTTGTCCGCATAAGAGGGTTGTAATAAACCTCTTATTCACCATTTGTTAAGGAACTTTTATTTTTTAGTAATTGTAATCTCTGAAAATCAAAGGTCCACAGTAAGTAAATCAAACTAGCGTTGCAGAAAAATAGTTTTGTATTTTTTTTTTACAATGCTTGGAGCTAAGGCTTGGGCGATATGGACGAAAAAGTATATCGATATATTTTTTACTTAAACTCGATATTCGATATATCCAATCCAATCCACTTTATTTATATAGCACATTTAAACAACAAGAATGTTTCCAAAGTGCTGCACAGCCATGTTAAAAACAATATTATGCTCCACCAATGACTGAATAAAAACAAAAAATAAATAAATATGATTAAAAACGATTTTAAAGGGTAAAACCAATGAAAACAGTAAATAGAAATCAAAATTTATTTTTTTTAAAACACAGAGGACAGAAGACCACACAACTCACGTAGTGTTAAAAGCCAAAGAATAAAGTGAGTCTTAAGACGAGACTTAAAACACTCCCCTGTGGGAGCAGTTTGAACATGGAGGGGCAGAGTGTTCCAGAGCTTAGGGCCAACCAGAGAGAAGGCCCTGTCTCCCCTGGTTTTAAGTCTCGTCTTGGGCACCACGAGCAGGAGCTGGCTCTCGGACCTCAGAGCGCGCGCAGGAGTGTAAATTTGGATGAGGTCCGAGATATACTGAGGTGCCAGTCCATGTAAAGCTTTAAAAACAAACAGCAAAGTTTTAAAATCAATTCTAAAATGAACAGGGAGCCATTGCAAACTCTCAAGAATTGGGGTTATATGCTCGCGTTTCCTGGCCCCTGTTAAAAGCCGTGCTGCCGCGTTCTGGACTAACTGCAACCGGGAGATAGCTTTTTGGCTAATGCCAGCATAAAGTGCATTGCAGTAGTCCAGGCGACTTGAAATAAAAGCATGCACGACTTGTTCAAAAAGGTTAAAAGATAAAAACGGTTTTACCTTTACTAAAAGACGAAGATGATAAAAACACCATTTTAAAAACGCCATTGACTTATTTTTCAAGTTTAAAATCGCTGTCTATAGTGACGCCAAGGCTGGTGACTTAGGGACGCACATAATTTTGCAATGGTCCCAAGTCAGTGAGGGCCGGACCAAAAACTGAAATTTCCGTTTTTCCATCATTCATTATTAAAAAATTCTGGGCTAACCAAGCCTTGACGTTGCATAGACAGTTGAGAAGGGGTGCCAGGGGGCCGTGGTCTTTTGAAATTGGCATATAAACTTATAGCTCGATATATTTTTCGGTGAAAGTATACATAATAAGATATTCATTTTTGAGCGATATTCAGTAAAATTGAAGTGAATGACAACTGTTCTGTAAAAACAGTCAGTTGCACTTTTATTAACCCAGTTAGTCAAGACGGGTGTTAACAGCACAGAAAAGAAACTGTTTAAGTCAGGGCTGTCAAACTCAAATACAGAGTTGGCCAATATTTAAAACTGAACAAAGCCGCGGGCCAAGGTTGAACAAATTAACCTTTTAATAGGGACCCAAACAAGTTTTGCATTGAATATTGAACAAGCAAGGCTTATATAACTTTATAGTGACATGCACCGCCGCTGTATATAATCGGCGGGCCAGCTCTAGTGTTAATTTGATATCACCTCAAGGGCCAAGTGAAATTACAATTTTGGCCCGCGAGCCAGAGTTTGACACCCATGGTTTAAGTAGTACAGAATTACATAACATAAATAAAATAGAAATATATTTTTTCTACGTAAAGTAAATAACATAACTGTGCAAATAATACAAAATGTATCACACTCTGATAAAAAATACATTTGCAGGCAGGCACTTTGTGATTTCCCTTCCTGGTTCGATGACCGCCCTATCTTTCCTCTGGCCTGTCCCTAACCAATCGTGACTCATCATAGTAAACAACCAACCAATCATGGATGTTCTTATCCTGCAAGCATGTCTTGGAAGGAGGAAGGGGAGGGGTTAGTAGCCCATGGAGGGGAAGCGGGGGAGAACAAGGAACACAACAAATAAGCGGCATTATTATATCGATATTACGATATTTTCTTAATTCATATCTTGTTTAAAAATATATCGATATATCTTACAAACTCGATATATCGCCCAGCCCTACTTGGAGCAGTGGTTCTCAAACTTTTTCCACCAAGTACCACTGCAATAATCACTTGACTCTCCAAAGGCCACCATAATAACCAACGTTAAGAAACAGTAGTGTAGTAGGCCTAAGAGTTCATTAAAAGCAAGGTAGAGGTTTTATTTAACACATATTTTTAATATTTTTGGCCACTGTAACATTACACAAAATGCACAAACATCACCAACAATGATAGTCCATATGCAAAACAAAACAAACAGTCCAGTTGCAATCGATTGAATGCCCTGAAAATACAATGACCTGGATGAATGAGAACATCCATAGATAATTTATCAACTAAATACTTATTGACATTTTTCTTGAATGGATCCATCCATATGTGGTGTCACGGTGGGGGGGAGGTGTGTAAGCTGGAAGTGAGTTCCACAAATGGCACACTCGTATGTATGAAGATTCATGTAGATTTATCCAGTATTGATGTTTTGTAGTGAACAATCTTGTTGTCCGGGTACTTGAGAGTAATGTCGTTAGCACCAAGCTCCATGGATGGCTTGAAGAACAAATGTTTTTAGAAGATGCAGAGTTGCTACATCCCGTCTCAGCATCAATGGGTAGATGCAAGGTTTGATTGAGTCTTCAATCTACAAGAGATAAGGTTCTTTTTTCTTAAGTCTGCTGAGAAGACCGAGTGCAACAATACTTGCTCCACTACAGATTGGTGAGGAATATTTCACAAGAGATCTTATGTAGGTATTTTGGATTTAAACTCTGGTCTTGGAGGGGAGAAGATCTCTAGACCAGCTTAGTCTATACAGTCGCTTGGCAGTCTTCTTGGCAAGACTTGTGATTTAAGGAGTCCAGGTAAATGTGTTAGTGATGGTTACACCAACTAGAGTGACACCCTTGGCATACTTACCATACATATTGCATGCAATACACTAGGGGCGCCCAAAATGTCTAAATTGAAAATGTGCCAATGGGCGGCTTGCCAAACATAGCAATTTTAAGCATACAGCCGCTCCATTAAATGGATAGCAACCAGTTAGCCTTGCAGACATACCACCATGATTGTGTGAGCTTGAACGAGGTCAATATGAATATGTATGAAATTAGGGGCACCCTTTGGCAGGCCAAAAGAAACGACTCGGTGGGCCAAATTTAGCTCTTTAACCCTAGTTTGGGTATTCCTCAATATACTATACATTAGAAATTAGAGTTGTATGTTGGAAAAAATACAACATTTAACAATCTCCAGAAAGAGATTGGGGTTGCCAAGCTTACGAGTTGCCTCTTTCAGTTTTGCATGTCCTGAAACCACTGCAGAGCTTAAACCTTTGATTTTTCGCCCACATTGTCAGGAGGCTTTTTCCTGTTAGTCTTCCATTTCTCAACACAACCAGCTGTAGGCTATTCAAACATCACAGATAGAATAAAATGCACAAAGTAGTCCATTCCAGTCCGATGCATTTAGCACTGCAAACTGCGGCCAAAGGTTTTGGTATTTGGAAAGTACTGCCCCCCCAGCTCATTTAGTCTGAAAATGCTTTGTTTGAGAAAGTTCCTGTGGAACAAAAGGGGATTGTGTTAACAATTTTAAATACAGTGGTGCAGTATTTAGATTTTTGTTCCAAAAGGTCAGACATAGGGATTAGTGATATGGCCTAAAATCTATATTACGGTAATATACTGTAGCCCCTTATGATAAAAATTAATCTCACAATATAATATTTTGCATATAAATAATCAAAACCTTTCAAAACGAGACACAGCTAGAATGTGTCATCAACATCAACAAAACTCTTATCGTTCGCCAAATTTATTTCGTATATCATCTATATCGGGCAACCCTAGTCAAAAACTGTATGTCTTCCCCCCGAAGACTTAATGCTAATCAAATTATTTTGTTCCAGACACCCAGAAATATTAACACAAAGCACATTTTGTAGCGAATAAATATAAAATGTTACAAGTATAACTCGTTCCTGATTATCCATGCGTGAGATCAGCCAATATTAATACTGATTACATTTTTTAACTGTAATTTGTTCCATTTATTGATGGTGTGTGCTGTTGACGGTGTAACAATTTTAACACAATATTTTTAACTTGTTCCTTATTCTCTTTTATTACTTACTGTATAAGCAAAGCAAAGTCAATAGTACACATTAACTAAACAAAAGCAAAACTTACTCTCTTATTTATATCCTGTAGTTTTTGCCCTCAAAGGCCTTCTGTGTCTAAGGAATTATTCCTTGAGTTTGTAAACATTAAAATACCAGTAGAAAGGGAAACAAAGTTGACTTTATATGCTAAATTGTGTTTTATTGTATCCATTAAACTATATCCAATTGTATTTCCGATCCGCAAAGTATGTGGAAATACTATCTAAAACATCACAAAATGCTACAATTTCTGATGGCCATTTTGAATATTCTGCTCCTAATGTCTTCGGTAATTTCCGTAGATTCGGGGTCGGATGACGTCACGATGGGAATGCTTCTGCGCTCTCACCATATGAACACATCAGTTATACTGGAAATACGCAAACATTTGAGATGTGATGTATTATTCACTATCCTCATGTAAGACACGTACACATATGTTTTTCTTTTTTTTAATGCAGTCTACTACATAAATAAAAAGTCTTCTTAAAATTGAGTCAATGAGGACTCTCTATTCCGCCCTCAAAGCCCTCTAAATAACCATCCAAAACCCGCCAACAATACTTTATTTGCATATCGTTACCTGATTAACCTAATATTTGCAATATTGCAATATAGCGCTAACGCAGACAAGCAATTTTTTTAGAGGCGCATTGATCAATCAATCAATGTTTATTTATATAGCCCTAAATCACAAGTGTCTCAAAGGGCTGCACAAGCCACAACGACTTCCTCGGTACAAAGCCCACATAACGGCAAGGAAAAACTCACCCCAGTGGGACGTCGATGTGAATGACTATGAGAAACCTTGGAGAGGACCGCATATGTGGGTAACCCCCCCCCCCCCCCCTCTAGGGGAGACCGAATGCAATGGATGTCGAGTGGGTCTGACATAACACATTGATAACAGAGAGCTTATCGTACTGTACTGTGAGCCAGCCGGTGTCCTGCTGCTGCATCGCGTCTTGGCTCGTCAAAGGTATTCTAGATTATAAATCATGCCTCTCATCTGGATAAGAGGAGGAGTTGGCGATGTATTTAAACGTTTTTCATCTGTGACATTCAATTTATATCCGGAGATGGAGACAAAGACACAACAACCGTAGACTATGTCTGCAGGCAGAAACTTTTCCTTTAAACTCTTTGTGTGGATTATGAATACCGTATTTTTCGGAGTATAAATCGCTCCAGAGTATAAATCGCTCCGGAGTATAAGTCGCACCGGCCGAAAACGCATAATAAAGAAGGAAAAAACATATATAAGTCGCACTGGAGTATAAGTCGCATTTTTTGGGGAAATGTATTTGATAAAACCCAACTCCAAGAATAGACATTTGAAGGGCAATTTCAAATAAATAAAGAATAGTGAACAACAGGCTGAATAAGTGTACGTTATATGACGCATAAATAACCAACTGAGAATCTTATACGTCTAGTCTCTTACGTGAATGAGCTAAATAATATTATTTGATATTTTACGGTAATGTGTTAATAATTTCACACATAAGTCGCTCCTGAGTATAAGTCGCACCCCCGGCCAAACTATGAAAAAAACTGAGTTATAGTCCGAAAAATACGGTAATTATTCATCTGAATGGAAAGATATGTACCGTATTTTCCGCACCATAAGGCGCCCTGGGTTAAAAGCCGCGCCTTCAATGAACGGCATATTTCAAAACTTTGTCCACCTATAAGCCGCCCGGTGTTGTAAGCCGCATCTAACTGCGCTAAAGGAATGTCAAAAAAACAGTCAGATAGGTCAGTCAAACTTTAATAATATATTAAAAACCAGCGTTCTAACAACTCTGTTCACTCCCAAAATGTACGCAAATGTGCAATCACAAACATACGTATATCAACATGGACAGAGCTGCGTGAAAAAAGCCACCCGGCCTCTTCGCGTAAACTTAAACTTACCTTAACCACTCGCTCATCTTTTCTTCATCCATCCCTTCGAGTTAGCTTTTTATGATGACGCCGGCTGGAAAGGTCTCTTTTGGCAAGGTCTTCCTTTTGAATATCATCATGGGTGGAAGTTTCTGGCCATAAGCATGTCAAGCTAGAACCACAGTGAAGGATGACTTCTCATTCCCTGTGGTGCGAATATTCACCGTACGTGCTCCCGTTGTATCCACAGTGCGTTTCACAGGAATATCAGTTGCTGTGAAATAGTAATCCGTGTGTGGATGGAGAGATTGCGTCTTTTCATGAACCGGATCCCTGACGCTTAGTAGGAGCCATTTTGTGGTCTTTACAGATGTAAACACACAAAGGAAATGAAACGTACGGTGATATCCGCGCCCTTTTTCTTCTTCTACGCGGGTGGGTGGTTGCTTACAGTAGAAGAAGAAGCGCTTCCTGTTCTATGGGGGCGGGTGCTTACCTTGGCGGTTGCTTGCGTAGAAGAAGAAGCGCTTCCTGTTCTACCGGGAAAAAAGATGGCGGCTGTTTACCGAAGTTGCGAGATCGAAACTTTATGAAAATGAATCTTAATATTTATCCATATATAAAGCGCACCGGGTTAAAAGGCGCACTGTCAGCTTTTGAGAAAATTTGTGGTTTTTAGGTGCGGCTAATAGTGCGGAAAATACGGTACATCCAATCAGTCATCTCAGTGAGCGCAGACCTTGTACAGTAGGCAATAATTTTATTATGTTCTTAGTTTCTATTTCTTGTTTAGCACTTAGCATTGCTATAGTGTTTCACACTAAAATTCAGGTATAAGTATAAGGTAAAAAGTATAAAGTTCTGGATCATAATTTGGCCAAAGTAATCTGTGTTGGCTCTCACAAAGCCTGCATGATTAGTAGGGGTGGCGAAAAAAAACCATTTCGAATGAATTACAATTCTTATTTGTAACAATTATTAATCTAGTCAAAAACACAAAAATATACTTTTTTTTTTTTTCTATTTTTTTTTTCTTTCTTTAAATCTGTTCTGTCCAGCCACTCAGGCAAATCATATTGTTTTTGTAGATGCCCATATTTACTTTAGAAAAGAGAAATGTGTGATATTTATCTTGTTGCCTAATTTGTGTTTGACTTTATTAAATGTTTGGGTAGAATTTTTTTGAACAAAACAAGTTTTCTTTTAAGTAAAATATAAATTTATCAGAGCTGTTTGTCTATTTTATGGAGAAATGTAGTTAATCATAGAATGGCACACAACATTGTTAAAAATTATTGATTTTGAATCAAGAATCGTTTTGAATCATAAATCGATTCTGAATCGAATGGTTACACCCAAGAATCGAATCGAAATGTGTGGTGCCCAACGATTCACAGACTTAAACATTAGCATTGTTGTAGGTGGGGAAGGGATCTGTAGTTCCCACCCCTATGTCACGGATCACGCGACTAGCTTGCTCATGTTCGCTTAAAATGTCTCTCTTTGAGATTTATACTATTTTGATCATATCTATTTATTCGCAAACTTTGGAAGTCTTTTGGTGTTATCAATCAGATATGATAATAGCTTCAAAATAGAGGAAACTTGTTTTTAACAAAAGCTGCAACAAAATTATTTGGAAAATAGAAGTATATATCTAATTACACCTGTATCAATTACATACTGATACTATCTCTGGTATCGAAACCACCTATTTATGTATCAGTCCGTCCTCCTCTTACATTGTGTGTACTGCAAATTGTGTCAGTCAGACGGGATCAGTCTTGTGAAATAAATCTGCCATGGCCAGTCACAAACGTTTTATAAAAATTGTCCGATGCCGATTGGCACATCTCTACCGAAAACACACAGTCAAACGTACACGTTTAATTTTTGGCCCACCGTAACTGAAATGGTATTCCAGCGAGTTAATCCATTTTGTGGGGAGTTTAGGGGATAATTTAATTATGATGCGTTCAAGAGTCTTACGGCCTGAGGGAAGAAGCTGTTACAGAACCTGGAGGTTCTGCTTCAGAGGCTTTGGAACCTCTTTCTAGAGTCTATATGAATTATGATTGGGTGCCTTGTTTGGTAAAAATGTTGTTAGTTGATTATGAAAGCTGTTTCTTATTCTACCAAAGAGGCGCAAAATAGTAGCAACATATCAAAGTATGATTCCATTTTGTCATAAAATGACTAAAACATCTGACCGTGTCCATTTTGGTCCTTTGCATAATTTTTTTAACTGAAGCTTTTGTATTGAATCTTATTTTTTGTTAAATTGTGTATGTGTATATAATTTTCTCCATCACAGCAGAATTGTGAGTGGAGAAACAAAACATCAGAAGAAAGCTCCATCGTATAAGTGTATTATATTTTGAATCAGGAGAATGGCTGCCGCTGAGGTGAACGGTAGTTCTGCCCTAATAACGGAGGAAGAAGAACCCATGGATGTTACCGGGACGCTCTCGGAAAGCTACCAGATACTCATTGATGCTGGGCTCCCACAGAAAGTTGCGGAAAGTCTGGACAACATCTTTCAAACAGGTGAGCAGCCCACGTGGAAAATACAAAATGTTCCTGAAATGTTTGAAACTAACCTTATCTGTGGTCATGTAGGCCTGGTGGTGTATGCTGAATTGGATGAGAGGGCTATTGATGCACTGCGTGAGTTCAGTGAGGAGGGTGCACTTGCTGTGCTGCAGCAGTTCAGAGAGAGTGACCTGTCGCACGTACAGGTAACGACACAAATAGAGCCACTGTGGGTTTTCAGTTATTCGTTTCAATTTGAATCTCCCTTTTCATTCAGAACAAGAGTGCTTTCCTCTGTGGAGTAATGAAGACTTACCGACAAAGAGAGAAGCAAGGTAGCAAAGTACAAGAGTCCACCAAAGGGCCAGATGAAGCAAAGATAAAGGTATGGAAGAGTTCAGAATTGTGTTGTAAAAGTTTGCTTCTAAGTCATGACATTCATTCCGTTTGTGTGTTCATTAATAGGCTCTTTTGGACCTGACGGGATACACTTTGGACGTCACCACAGGGCAGAGGAAATATGGAGGCCCCCCGCCTGAGGAGGTTTTCAAAGGAATCCAACCAGGGATTGGGACAGAGGTAAATATATACTAATTTACCAACATCTATACACTAAACTTAAGGAACCTGAAAGGGTCCCCTCAGAAAAAGTTCTGTTAAAAGTACGCAAATTTTGTAATTCCACTCTAAAAGCTTTACCTCTGAGCATTACAAGATTGTTTGGGGACAAAAATGCCTACCGTACATTCAAAGCTCCCATTGAATCATTTGGACTCTTTTGAAAGGTAAAAAGCTAATTTATTTTTCCCTAAGCAGTCAGAATGTGCCTGAGAGGGAAAATGCCAATCCAGAGTTTAGCAACGGTTGGCAGGCTTATTAAAAAATCCAGATGGATTGTCCAAGTTTTAACAGGCATTTTTTTAAAGTGAACCTTTTTCATTGTTATTCATTTTTCTAAAACTGCTTATCCTTATTGAGATCACAGGTAAGCTGGAGCCCATCCAATCTTACATTTTTAATTACACCTGTGGACAATTGTCTACAATTAACCTAACATGAATGTTTTTTGGATATGGGGTGAGGCCGGACTACAAAAAGATGTGAACTGGGAGAACATTC
Source organism: Nerophis lumbriciformis (assembly GCF_033978685.3). Classification (NCBI taxonomy): domain Eukaryota; kingdom Metazoa; phylum Chordata; class Actinopteri; order Syngnathiformes; family Syngnathidae; genus Nerophis; species Nerophis lumbriciformis. The sequence continues at coordinate 19,292,684 of NC_084568.2, forward strand.
AATCACCACAGATATGCTTAGAACCCTCGATTTTCCAAATGTGAGGCAAGCATTACTAACCACTAGGCCAGCGTGTGACCGTTCTTGATTATCAGTCTATTGTAAATCAAAGTTTACTACTGTAAAACATTAAAATAACAAAACACTCTTGCATTCATTGTATATATTTTTAATCTAGCACAGTCGGTGTTATACTTATACTGACACCATTGTGTCGTGCCTTTTTCAGGTGTTTGTTGGAAAAATCCCAAGAGACTTGTATGAAGATGAGTTGGTGCCACTCTTTGAGTCTGCGGGCCCTATCTGGGACCTCAGGTTAATGATGGACCCGCTTTCTGGTCAAAATAGAGGTTACGCCTTTATTACATTCTGCAATAAGGATGATGCGCAAAAGGCTGTGAAGCTTGTAAGTACTCATGTTGCATATTTGGCGAAATACACTTTACATCAACATTACTGCATTGTAAAAAAAAAAAAATGGCAACCTGCTGAAGTATGGGGACACTTCTATAATCTTTTAGCATAGCGCTAGTGCCATTGTGGCTGGCTTAGATAAATACGGAGATTTACACATTGTCCATATTGCAGGTATAGTTTTAAGAAAATAATAACAGTTGATCACAATTCCTGCTTGTGAAGGTTGCTCATTTGTTGACTGTCTTTGTTTATCCTCTAGTGTGATAACTGTGAAATTCGCCCTGGGAAATACTTGGGAGTGTGTATATCTGTTGCAAACAATCGCCTGTTTGTTGGATCTATCCCAAAGAATAAAACTAGAGAAAGTATATTGGAAGACTTTGGCAAAGTTACAGGTCAGTTTCAATATCCCAGGGGAGGATTTGTGTGCAAAACAAAGTCTAACAAATAATTAGAAAATATGATGTATTTTGTACTGGACTACTGGGACTGAACATTTTCTGATTTACCTTCCAGAGGGTCTTCAAGAAGTGATTCTGTACCACCAGCCAGATGATAAGAAGAAAAACAGGGGCTTCTGCTTCCTGGAGTATGAGGACCACAAGTCGGCCGCACAGGCCCGTCGTCGGCTCATGAGTGGAAAGGTCAAAGTGTGGGGGAATCCAGTAACTGTGGAGTGGGCCGACCCTGTTGCTGAGCCAGACCCGGAGATTATGGCAAAGGTAAGTGTGACATATTTTTATATAAATATCAGGCATGTCAAATGTCCGAAAAAGCCGAAATCAGCGTTTTTAAACATTCATTTCCGCATCAAAATATCACAGGGTTTTTAAATGAAATATTGCAGCGTGCAACAACACAGGAAATGCGTCCCATGAAAACCCGTCCGACTGGAACTCTCTAACAATAACAAAAGTTCCATAGGTGAATTATGTCAAACCACTACAAAATAAAAATAAAAATATGATCAAACAAAAATTTAACGCATGCCTCCACCGCAGCTACCCGTTGTTTTTGCCTAAACGCCGGGGTAAATTGCAGGACAGGGAGACGATCAGCGGTTAGCGAAAGAAGCTCGCGAGTTAGCATCATCTTGCTGGCTTACTTGTTGTCGCTGGCGTTAGCTCTCCAAGCCACAACGTCGACGGCTTTCTACTTTGCTGTTAATCATATTTGGATGATTACAATATGAACTCTGTTAGTTCCGAATCAGTTTTAGTTCTAGAGCATTTATTAGTAGCAAAGAAGAAGGTATATTTTTGACGTGACGGGTATAAACAGAGGTCATAACACCGCAATTATATTACCAGAGGGGGCTATTGGATAGAAGTTGTCAAATGGGAAACATTTTCTGGGTTTTTTGCATGCATGTTATAGAATTTTACATTACATTTTCAACGATAATAATTTTAGTCTGTTATCTACTAAAAACAATTATGTGGTACATTACATGGGACATGTAAGTGTGAAAGACAGCCAAAAGAGGTTGGTAGATGATAATAAATGTAAATGTAAATTATAGTGTAGAAATGCACCCAATTGCAGGAAATGTAGTCTTGATTTTTAAAATTTTATTTCAGGGCTTGCGTGGAAGCACTTCGTACCGATAGAAATCTTCCATTCTTTTTTGTCAGTTTTCCTCTTTTTTTCCTCCAAGGGTGCTCACATTCCTTAAAATGTAGGATCGTCATCTGCAAATAATAATAATTTTAAGTTTTCTGTGCCCTTGCGGATAGGGTTGGGTCCCTTTCACATTTGAACTGATACAGTGAATTGAATTATATTTATATATTGCTTCTTCTCTATTGACTTTACATTGAGAAACCCATTATCTACATTTAAGCTACATTCAAACCAGTGTGGGTGGCACTGGGAGCAAGGTGGGTGATGTGTCTTGCCCAATGAAACAAAGGTAGTGACTAGGATGGCGAAAGCTTGATTCGGACAAGGAACCCTGATGTTTCTGGCCGGCCGCCCTACCATCTGAGCCATGCCGCCCTAGTACCAATTTACAGTATTTGGAAATCGATACAGGCACCCAAGGGTCCCAACTTTGGGTATTTTTGGGTTTGTTCATGTGGAAATAAATGTTAATTTGTTTGATTATAAAAAAAATGTTTACATTGAAAACTGGGCTTATAATAACTCTGTTGTCCAGTTGTTATATTTTGTTTTTTTACACTTCTGAGTCTAATTTGCAAATACGCATTCATTTTAGTTGGTCCTCTGTGTTGCCGTAGTCAGGAAGTAGTCTATTAGCATTAAGTTGAATGTGCCAGTTTTCTTTTGTTGTGCCTTAAAAAATTTGCATGAAGCTTTTTCCCAAATTGTCAATATAGATTTGGCGGTGGGGGAGTGGCTAGGAGCGTGGCCAATATGAAGTCATTATGTATATGATGTCATGATTAATTCAATTGCCAATGATGCGTGTATTTTCTTTAAAAAAGCTAACCGCCACTCTATATTAGCTAGATGGGAGTAGTGGGTGCTTGGGTATCTATACATCCGTGGCTTCTTATCGCAACAACCCGTCCGACTGTAACTCTCTAACAATAACAAAAGTTCCGTGAGTAAATTATGTAAACCCACAAAAATATATAAAACAATAGCATGCAAACACAATTTGTTTAACGCTCACCTCCGCCGCAGGTACTCGCTGTTCCTCTTGCCTAAAGGCCGCACCGAATTGCAGGACATGGCTTTATGTCCTTGTCAACAAACGTAGTATTATTTTAATGGCAAGTTTGTCACTTCTATCATTGATTTGTTGTACAATATTCCCTCCGACCGTGCAATTTTTGTCAAGTGGTCATGAAAAAATTGTCTTTTACTGACCAGTTCCTTCAACTAAGATGTAGTATCATCCGTGTTGGAACACTGAGTGTGTGAACTAGGAAGCGCAGCCCCGCTCCCCTCTGTGCATGGCGCAGGAAGGGTGGGGTTGGGAGGGCTACACACAGCTCTCAGCGCGAGTGATCAATCACTTGTTCATTTGGTTATGGGTTAAATTTATTTCAAACATGCTATACAGATGGCCGAAAATTTTACTCAAGTTTTATAAAATTTGGATGGATTTATTTTAGGAGCAAAGTGCGATGATAGGGAACTCCCTTTTTGCACATGTGCGACAGTTTATTGTTGTTTTTTAAGTCACACTATTTTAAGCGCATATGGGAGTAAATTTGTCACACCATACACCACCTTATTTGGATGATTACAATCCAAACACGGTTAGTTCCGAACCAGTTGTAGTTCTGGATCGTGTATTAGTAGCCAGCAAGAAGGTATATTTTTGACGTGACAGAGGTCACAACAATATTACCCGAGGGGATGTGGCTACAGGATAGAGTTGCCAAATGGGAAACATTGTCTGAGTTCTTTGCATGCATGTTATAGAATTTTACATTACATTTTAAATTATAATAATGTTAGTAAATTGTCTACTTACAAAAACAAAACAAAATATGTGGTACATGTAAGTGTCAAAAAGACAGCCAAAAGAGGTTAGACAAAATAGGTTAGTAGATGAGAATAAGTTTAAAGGTAAAATATAGTGTTGAAATGCTACCAATTGCAGGAAAGGTAGTCATGATTTTCAAAATTTTGGGGGGGGGCATGGCAGCACTTGGCGCAGATTGTCAATTTTCCTCTTTTTTTTCCTTTTTTTTCAAAGGGTGCTCACATGCCTGATAATGATCAGCTAGCTGTTCATGTATTACTCATCCTACTCATCACGTCTCTTGACTTTCAAGTAGATTTTGCTGTGGATGTATTTTAGCAGTGGTATCGATCACAAATTTTAAAAGAGTGATGACAGGATTGTGTATGATTCCCTGTGCAGGTAAAAGTGCTCTTTGTAAGGAAACTGGCCACAGCAGTAACAGAAGAACTCCTTGAAAAGACATTCTCCCAGTTTGGAAAGCTGGAGCGAGTGAAAAAACTAAAAGATTATGCCTTTGTCCATTTCGAAGACAGGGATGCTGCTGTAAAGGTGAGTCGAGCATACTTTTGAATGTTATATCCTGCATGTTTTGAAATGGGCTTACCAGATTCTTAATGGAGCCAGGCTATGGATGAGATGAATGGAAAGCAGCTTGGAGGGGAAGAAATCGAGATTGTTCTGGCAAAGCCTCCAGATAAGAAGAGGAAAGAGCGCCAAGCGGCTAGGCAGACCAGGAATTCAGGGTGAGCATGAGAAGCAAACAGACTGTTGCCTTCTGCAATAACTAGCTAACATCGGTTTTCATTGCAGGTATGACGACTACTATTACTACCCACCTCCACGCATGCCACCACCAGGGCGTGGTAGAGGGCGGGGTGGTCGGGGTGGGTTTTCCTATCCAGCAGATTACTATGGCTATGAAGACTATTATGATGACTACTATGGCTATGACTATCATGACTACCGTGGTGGCTATGAAGACCCTTACTACAGCTACGATGACGTATACAGTAGCAGAGGGCGTGGCAGCCGTCCTAACAGGGGTGGGCTGCCTCAATCTCGGGCCCGTGGGGCGCCACCGACCCGAGGCAGGGGAGGTTATTCCCAAAGAGGGCTGCCCCTGGGAGCACCAAGGGGTAGCCGTGGAGGTCGGGGAACCCCGTTCCAGCCACAGAGGGGCCGCGGGCCTCGTGGGGCCCGGGGGAATCGTGGGGGGAATGTCGGAGGCAAGAGGAAGGCAGATGTGTTCAACCAGCCAGACTCCAAGCGCCGCCAGACCAACAACCAGCAGAACTGGGGGTCCCAGCCCATCGCCCAGCAGCCGCTGCAGCAAGGGGCCGACTATTCCGGTAACTATGGTTACAGTAATGACACCATGGAGTTTTCACAGGATACTTATGGGCAACAGTGGAAGTAAAGGCATCACAAAATTTTGGCTATATGATGACACAACATCAAAAAATACATTGGCCATATTTGTTGAATTGTTTTTTATTCATCCCTCATTAAAATTCTGTATGTCAGTAGCTTTAAAAAAAAAAAAAAAAGACCCCTGAATTGGCTTAAGATGATTACTCGTGCAAATGTGAAGGTTAACTTGTGGTGAGTCATTTAAAGTGACATTGGAACACCTCTTAACAAAAAAACGGAAACCCATTTATTGATACTCTCTCTCCCTGATTACCTTAAAACCAACAGTGAACATTACCCAAGTGGACATTCATGGTCAATAGTCTTGAGAGGACATTTTAAAAAATGACATTGCCTTGCAGGACATTTTGTGTCCGTGTCCTTTCTCTCCCTTTCTTGTACTCCCTTTATTTGTGGTTCTCGTGGCTAAAGTACATCAGGCATGTACGCGGCACGACACAGCAGACTTTTTACCCTCCACTACATGAGACAATTCTGTAGGAACATCAAGTTTGAGTTAGTTAGAATACCCCAGCAATTGCAGTGTTGCGGGTTGTTTGCTGTGATTATCAGAGCTGTGTACATAACTGATGTATTTGAAGCACCATAGTTACTTGGGGACTTGCTTGTACATAAATGCTTACCGTTAGAGCTTCAGATTCCTTTTTTTTTTTTGCAACAGTGGAGAAAAGAATCCACACAGGAGGAGGAAACAAACATTTTGTAAGTGTATGCTTAGCTTTTTTAGAGGTCATCAAATTGTGCTTTTTTTTTTAATTGATACCATAATTTCCTGTTTGCTCTGAAATTGCCCAACTAGAATTTGGTTTGGCTTACCTTAAGAGCCATAGCAGTTTGTTCTCTGGTGTTACATGTATTTATAACTTCTGCGTTTGTCCCGTTTCAATAAAACTCAGCTGAGAATCAATCAATCAATTGTCAAAATCTTAAATTCAGTGGTTTTTCATGCAGCAGCACAATTGAAGCTCAACCTCAATTCTCACATTGGGATGAAGATCTTCTCTTCCAAGTCAAATTCTTTGCCTCAAGGATAATCAGTCACAAGGCTACAATTGGTACATGCTACAGGATGCAATAAATTTTAAAAAAATGTGTTTGAAAAGACTTCTTAAAGAGGATTTTAACCCTTTATTATTCCCGAATAAAATTGTGCTATGAATTTCAACAACTTTCGAAGCACCAAACCTATCAAAGTCCTTTGTGTGCATAGATGTACAGTGTATGATTTAATGACCTCGGTGGACTCCAAAATGCTGACTGTTAGTGCATAACCTTTTAGTTTGACACATTTGACTTTCTTTTGTCTTATTTTTAAGACAATTTCTATCCAAATGCGGCATATAATTACATTGCATCCGGAATGTATTTGCAGCGCTTCACTTTTTCCACATTTGGTTATGTTACAGCCTTATACCAAAATAGAATTACGGTATATCATTTTTGTCCTCAACATTTTACAGACAATACCCCAAAATGACAATGTGAATGTTTTTTTTTAATTTGCAAATGTATTAAATCTAAAAAAAATCACATATACGTAGGTATTCACAGTGTTTGCGCATTCCTCTTTGCAGCACCTCTCAAGCTCCATCAGGTTGGATGGGAAGTGTTGTTTTTCATCCAGGATGTCTCTGTACATTGCTGCATTCATCTTAGTCTAGTCAGAACTACAGCATTCCTCTGTGGAGAGAGGATAACCTTCCAGGACAACCATCTCTGCACCAATCAGGCCTGTATGGTATAGTGGCCGGACGAAAGCCTTTTCTTCGTAAAAAGTTTACCAACATGCATCTGAAATACTTTGACCACGAGGAACAAAATTCTCTGGTCTGATGAGACAAAGATTGAACTCTTTGGTGTGAATGCCAGGCATCATGTTCTAAGGAAACCAAGCACCAATACCATCCTTACAATGAAGCATGGTCGTGGCAGCATCATGCCGTGGGGATGTTTTTTAGCGACAGGAACTGGGAGACTAGTCAGGATAGAGGGAAAGATGAACACAGCAATGTACAGAGACATCCTAAATGAAAACCAATGTGTCCCATCCAACCTGACTGAGCTTGAGAGGCGCTCCAAAGAGGAATGGGTAAAAATAGGTGTGCCAAGCTTGAGGCTGTAATTGCTGCCAAAGGCGCATCAACAAAGTATTGAGCAAAGGCTGTGCATACTTATTTAAATGTGATTTATTATTTTGTAGTTTTTTATTTGTAGTACATTTGCACAAAAAATACTAACTTTAACTTTAACAAAATAGAATACATTCATTGTTCTTACAATTCTACACACAATATGAAAAAAAAAATGTTAATGTAATTTTTGTGCAAATTTATTACAAATAGAAAAAACACTACAAAATAATGAATCACATGTAAATAAGTATTCACAGCCTTTGCTCAATACCATTTTGTAATAAGGCATATAACAAAATGTGGAAAAAGTGAAGCACTGAATACTTTCCGGATGCTCTCGACACTCACTTCCCTCAATTAGGTAGAAGCGCAGAATTGAAGAGCTGCTTAAAGATCTACATTTACAACTTGTTTATTGATGCGCTTGTGGCTTGCAGTGGAATACGTTGAATCACAATGACAGTTGTTGCTAATATTCAGAGGGGGGGAAATATCACGCTTTCACTATGATGCAGTGCAGCAAACTATTAGGACCTAAATAAACGTTACTCAAAAAGGATATTTGTATTTTCACAAACAGGGTGCCATATTTAATTGTAATTTAAACATCATTCTTTCAACACTGTACATCTCTCCACATAATCGTACCAGACAACTTGTTGTATAATCTGGATGATATAATATTTTTTTCAAACAATGTATGATGTCTATTGAGTTGTATTGAATCCATTTTGCAAAAATCTGCACATCAGCTCGATCCCTCGCCTCTCCTTTTTGAAGACACCAAGGATGTGACCACCCAAAAGGGTTAAAATTCTTCACATTTTGCAGGTTCCTCAGAAGCAACGTCTGAATAATTAACCTTTTTTTTTTTTTTTAATGCTGTGGTACCATTGTCTTTTGTTTCACGTCTGTCCTCTTATTCCAACCTGCTTAGGTGGAGAAGCAATGAGAGAGCAGCGCTGCTAGAGTGAAGAACTCACCTGAGCGGTACTCCAGGGTGAGCTAGCCTTGCACAAAGTGCTGTCTCCCCTCCTGTGCCTTATTGTAATCACTAGTCTTGCTTATGCTTTATTTGTCTATCTCCTTACTCCTCTCCTTCGCTCAAGTTCTGCGAGGGCCTAAAATTGGGGGAATTGGCCCGAGCCACCTGGGTGCTGAAAATCACTGCAAAATGTTAAGACCCGCACCTGCAAACAGTAGCCTACTATTAACAGTCATCACACACATTAATAGGGTGTGGGTGCATGTCCTTTGCTGCTCTGGTAACAGAGGGTTAATTTGCCTTCCTTTACAACAGGGGTGTCCAAACATTTTCCACCGAGGGCAACATACAGAAATATGTATGCAATCTTTTACATTAGCTAAAAACAATGTAGGTCATGCTACCTCAGTTTTCATAAGTAATCCCTTCTGAAAGCCATTTTCCCCCCCCACAAGAAATCCATTTTTTTTTTTTCCAGACACTCCATTACATTACCATAAAGCACATTTACTATAGAACAATTGTAGTTTTACACATAGAAAACAATGCAGAGTACCGTATTTTTCGGAGTATAAGTCACACAGGCCGAAAATGCATAATAAAGAAGGAAAAAAACATACCGTATATAAGTCGCACTGGAGTATAAGTCGCATTTTTTGGGGAAATGTATTTGATAAAACCCAACACCAAGAATAGACATTTGAAAGGCAATTTAAAATAAATAAAGAATAGTGAACAACAGGCTGAATAAGTGTACAATATATGTCGCATAAATAACCAACTGAGAACGTGCCTGGTATGTTAACGTAACATATTATGGTAAGAGTCATTCAAATAACTATAACATATAGAACATGCTATACGTTTACCACACAATCTGTCACTCTAATCGCTAAATCCCATGAAATGTTCTACGTCTAGTCTCTTACGTGAATGAGCTAAATAATATTATTTGATATTGTACGGTAATGTGTTAATAATTTCACACATAAGTCGCTCCTGAGTATAAGTCGTACCCCCAAACTATGAAAAAAAAATGCGACTTATAGTCCAAAAAATACGGTAGCTAAAAACAATGTAGGTCGTGCTACCTCAGTTTTCATAAGTAATCCCTTCTGAAAGCCATTTATTTTCCCCACAAGAAATCCAATTACTTTTTTCCAGACACTCCATCACATTACCAAAAAGCATGTTTAATATAGAACAATTGTAGTTTTACATGTAGAAAACAATGCAGAGTACATATAATTCAAGGGTTTTCCAGGCTTTTACAAAATAAAAATGACTTACTTTTGCCACATTAATTTTCATAGCTTGTTTCATCCCAATCTGAATACGCTAGTTTTGTCTGAACGTTAAAGTATGTCAGTGCTATTCCACGGGCGGCCAAATCTGATCCGAGAATGACACCAGACCGACCCACGTGTTCAGTTAAAAATAACTTTTTGTGCTGCTGCTTCTTAAAAACGCTAGAGCGACATCCTACAAATCAGGAGTGTAAAACTTATTTTACTGAGGGCCACATCGCAATTATGTCCGCTTGTACTAATACATACCAATAGAAACATACATTATCCTCGTTACCACTGTTTTTTAATATTATCGTATTTTTCGGACTATAAGTCGCTCCGGAGTATAAGTCGCACCGGCCGAAAATGCATATTAAAGAAGGAAAAAAACATATAAGTCGCACTGGAGTATAAGTCGCATTTTTGGGGGAAATTTATTTGATAAAACCCAACACCAAGAATAGACATTTGAAAGGCAATTTAAAATAAATAAAGAATAGTGAACAACAGGTTGAAAAAGTGTACGTTATATGACGCATAAATAACCAACTGAGAACGTGCCTGGTATGTTAACGTAACATATTATGGTAAGAGTCATTCAAATAACTATAACATATAGAACATGCTTTACGTTTACCAAACAATCTGTCACTCCTAATCGCTAAATCCCATGAAAACTTATACGTCTAGTCTCTTACGTGAATGAGCTAAATAATAATATTTGATATTTTTCCAGCGACCGCAAAAGGGAATAAGCGGTGGAAAATGGTTGGATGGATTTTACGGTAATGTGTTAATAATTTCACACATAAGTCGCTCCTGAGTATAAGTCGCACCCCCAAACTATGAAAAAAACTGCGACTTATAGTCTGAAAAATACGGTAGCTAAAAACAATGTAGGTCGTGCTACCTCAGTTTTCATAAGTAATCCCTTCTGAAAGCCATTTATTTTCCCCACAAGAAATCCAATTACTTTTTTCCAGACACTCCATTACATTACCAAAAAGCATGTTTAATATAGAACAATTGTAGTTTTACATGTAGAAAACAATGCAGAGTACATATAATTCAAGGGTTTTCCAGGCTTTTACAAAATAAAAATGACTTACTTTTGCCACATTAATTTTCATAGCTTGTTTCAACCCAAACTGAGTACGCTAGTTTTGTCTGAACGTTAAAGTATGTCAGTGCTATTCCACGGGCGGCCAAATCCGTCCCGAGAATGACACCAGACCGACCCACGTGTTCAGTTAAAAATAACTTTTTGTTCTGCTGCTTCTTAAAAACGCTAGAGCAACATCCTACAAATCAGGAGTGTCAAACTCATTTTACTGAGGGCCACATCGCAATTATGTCCGCTTGTATTAATACATACCAATAGAAACATATAATAGCCTCGTTACCACTGTTTTTGAATATTGCCGTATTTTTCGGACTATAAGTCGCTCCGGAGTATAAGTCGCACCGACCGAAAATGCATAATAAAGAAGGAAAAATACATATATAAGTCACATTTTTGGGGGAAATTTATTTGATAAAACATAACACCAAGAATAGACATTTGGAAGACAATTTCAAATAAATAAAGAATAGTGAACAACAGGCTGAATACGTGTACGTTATAAGAGGCATAAATAACCAACTGAGAACGTGCCTGGTATGTTAACGTAACATATTATGGTAAGAGTCATTCAAATAACTATAACTTATAGAACATGCTATACGTTTACCAAACAATCTGTCACTCCTAATCGCTAAATCCCATGAAATCTTATACGTCTAGTCTCTTACGTGAATGAGCTAAATAATAATATTTGATATTTTTCCAGCGACCCCAAAAGGGAATAAGCGGTAGAAAATGGATGGATGGATGGATGGATTTTACGGTAATGTGTTAATAATTTCACACATAAGTCGCTCCTGACTATAAGTCGCACCCCCAAACTATGAAAAAAACTGCGACTTATAGTCCGAAAAATACGGTAGCTAAAAACAATGTAGGTCGTGCTACCTCAGTTTTCATAAGTAATCCCTTCTGAAAGCCATTTATTTTCCCCACAAGAAATCCAATTACTTTTTTCCAGACACTCCATTACATTACCAAAAAGCATGTTTAATATAGAACAATTGTAGTTTTACATGTAGAAAACAATGCAGAGTACATATAATTCAAGGGTTTTCCAGGCTTTTACAAAATAAAAATGACTTACTTTTGCCACATTCATTTTCATAGCTTGTTTCAACCCAAACGGAGTACGCTAGTTTTGTCTGAACGTTAAAGTATGTCAGTGCTATTCCACGGGCGGCCAAATCCGACCCGAGAATGACACCAGACTGACCCACGTGTTCAGTTAAAAATAACTTTTTGTGCTCCTGCTTCTTAAAAACGCTAGAGCGACATCCTACAAATCAGGAGTGTCAAACTCATTTTCACTGAGGGCCACATCGCAATTATGTCCGCTTGTACTAATACATACCAATAGAAACATATATTAGCCTCGTTACCACTGTTTTTGAATATTATCGTATTTTTCGGACTATAAGTCGCTCCTGAGTATAAGTCGCACCCCCGGCCAAACTATGAAAAAAACTGTGACTTATAGTCCAAAAAATACGGTATATTGTTTTACTAACATATGATGGATTACTTGATTTGAAATCCTAAGTAAGGGTGACAAGCAGCGATTTATGTACCGTATTTTTCGGAGTATAAGTCGCACCGTAGTATAAGTTGCACCTGCCGAAAATGCATAATAAAGAAGGAAAAAAACATATATAAGTCGCACTGGAGCCCGGCCAAACTATGAAAAAAAACTGTGACTTCTAGTCTGAAAAATACGGTATACATTTTTGATAACTAAGATTCTTGTTGCAGATAATATTTAAGTGTACAACTTACGAAGTTGCATGCAGTCTACGTTTTGTCCGTCAAAATTGAAGGAACACATTTTTTTTGCAGGCCATCTAAATGTCATGGCAGGCCATATTGTAATGATATGTTCCTAGATATTTTTGTTCGGAATTTCTGACAATACAAACAGACAAAAATCAAATGTCACCTGCAGACGACGCTGGTTCTTAGGAACATAAAAAATATGAGTAATAGTTAACGAAGATGTACGGCCCTCACGTTTTTCGCTTTCTGGGACTGTCCCCCAAAACTAGTTGAATAGCCCTGCAGTTATTTACTGGAAAGGTAGTGCCCATGTTTAATTTCACATCCCCACAATTGTAAATAATTACTGTTAGAATATGAGGTTCATAAGGCATCAATACATTTGGTTGGATATACTCCAGGAGTTGCCGCTAAAAATAACACGTTGGTTAGCACATAGTTTGTTTATGATGTGGTTTTTTTATTTGGTTGTACCGTGAGAAAGGGCCACCTATCTAGTTGAGTTAAGTTGGAAAAGCACACATAGAGGAGGACAATAGGTAAACTAGCTACTGTGCCACAGCTTCCTGCATTGCCGAACCTGCATGTTTATGAGCAAGCAAACTCGGAAAGGGTTAGTGAGCTCTCGGTAGCTTGTGAACGACGGGTGAGAGACCCTTGATATAAATGAGGAAAGAAGCAGCCAACACATGGGATTCTTAAGGGACTTGAGACGGTATACTTTTAGTGAAAATCCAATTATATGAAAACTGGGGTACCACCAAGCTGTCCAAACAAAACATCCACATTTGTGTTATAGTTGACAACGCATCTAATTAATAATGATTCTATTTCAGTTTAACAATATGTGTCGATCCATTAATAAATAAGATGTGTGTTGAAAAAAGGCCCCCCTTGGACACCTCTGCCTTACAAGATGCTGCATTCACTGTCGCACCCGAAAACAAGAGATATACATGTTCACTAAATTGAATGTTTTTGTGGGTGAAATTGGCTCATGTTGGAAACTGGCTGTTGCACACATGGTGATTGTACTCTTTGCTGCCACAAGATGAGAGTAAGTGGCTCTGTTCAAGGTAAACCACGCAGGTAAGCTTCTTAAGTGTGTAGCCAGAGGTTTTTCACATGGATTTGTTTGGTTGTCTTGTTTAATTTACATATATATTGTATATATGCATCAACAATATGGTGCCCAATGCCTCTAACATCAGACATTGTGTCTTTATCTTGTCTATATGTTGCTTCTTGTCACCTGTAGAAGCAGTACTTCCCTAAGACACATGGACTGATGGGTAAGATGTCACTTTGAAAGTGCTTTTTTTTTTTTTTTTTTTTTTTACCTTTTAATGTCAAGTGAAAATAGTAAACATGCCTATTTCCCCCTTTGTAGATGAAGCCTCCACAAGCTGCAAGGAAACCTTCACAGTCCACAACATGCAACTAAAGGGGACAAGTAAGGAAGATTTGTGGTGTAATGCAAGATTTTGTTTTGTCAAATCCACGTTATAACCAAAGTAAGGTTGTTTTTTTTCCCCCCTTTGACATCATTGTAATATTTCCTGATGTATGTTTACCATATACAGAGCCATCGGAGGCAGATGGTGTGAGATGACCACAAGCTTCATTCAAGCAGCTTTTCAGTCACATTCCTGTAGAGTGCAATCATCTGATAAGACTTTTATACTTGTTGTTTTTTTGGGTTTTTTTACATATTTGTCTGCTTTTTAATTATTGTCATCAATAATTCTACTAGCACAAGTGTCAAGGGATCGGTTTATGCAATAGTTATCACAGATGTCAATTTGTTCCATGGCCCTAATTCAAAGATAGATTATTCGATGGCTCACTCATGAATAAATAAATGAGGGTTTTTTTTTCTCTAGTGACTCAAAGCGCTTTACATAGTGAAACCCAATAACTAAGTTACATTTAGGTGGGTATGGGATCGAACCTGGAACCCTCAAGTTGCTGGCACGGCCACTCTTACCAACCGAGCTATACCGCCCCTAAACCTTTTGTCATTTTTAAGCAGATTACGTCACGAACTAGCACATTCACTAGCATTGCTGTGGTTTAGTTTTTTTGTATGTTTACGTTTTATGTCGCTTTTATAATATGTTGTGCTTTTAAGTTTTGTACTACGCCATTTTTTTTTTACTCAAAATGAAAAAATTGCACTTAGTACGCATGTGGATGATAAACTCAAACGAGTGCGTAGTAATGGA
>NC_084568.2:19317500-19340000 GCF_033978685.3 Nerophis lumbriciformis
GCGAGTGCGGACCCGCCAGGCCTCGCTTAGACATGAGCAACAGCTAACGACAAGCTAACATGGCAAACATCGAGTGACTAGCCTATCAATGTGATATATTTCCACACCACGACTAACTCAAACGACATCAATGTTAGTAATAGTTGCTTAAACATTGTCGTTGTTTGTCTGTCAGTACGAGGACACGCCGAGTAACAATGTTTGACCATGTTCGATCGATGTCATCACGTTCCACAATGTGGTGTTTTCAACAAGACCCCGCCACTTAGCGTCGATTCTTCGCTAAATAATCCTTTTTTTTTTCTTTTTTTTACTTCATTCCTTAGCGCTTTATTGTCCAAAACATGTGTTCGACAGGTGAAGCAGATCGAGAAAAGAGACTCTGTGTTAACCTCCAAGCAGCAAATAGATCGACTGCTCAGGCCTGGCTCGTCCTACTTCAATCTCAACCCCTTCGAGGTAAACCCTTGCTGTTGACAAATGCATCATCCTTCAAAAATGTGTTCCAAACTAACCTGTGTGTTGTTGTTGTTGTTGTTTACATGTGTAGGTGCTGCAAGTTGACCCAGATGCAACTGATGTTGAGCTAAAGAAAAGGTTCCGGGCGGTAAGCAAAACCGTGGGGGGAAACTGGGTCATTTCATTCATCCATCCATCCATTTACTACCGCTTGTCCCTTTTTGGGGCCGCGGGGTGTGCTGAAGCCTATGTCAGCTGCATTCGGGCGGAAGGCGGGGTACACCCTGGACAAGTCGCCACCTCATCACAGGGCCAACACAGATAGACAGACAACATTCACTCTCACATTCACACACTAGGGACCATTTAGTTCATTCATTTTTTATTTATCAATCAATCAATCAATGTTTATTTATATAGCCCTAAATCACAAGTGTCTCAAAGGGCTGCACAAGCCACAACAACATCCTCGGTACAAAGCCCACATAAGGGCAAGGAAAAACTCACCCCAGTGGGACGTCGATGTGAGTGACTATGAGAAACCTTGGAGAGGACCGCATATGTGGGTAACCTCCCCCCCCCCCCTCTAGGGGAGACAGAATGCAATGGATATCGAGTGGGTCTGACATAATATTGTGAGAGTCCAGTCCATAGTGGATCCAACATGATAGTAAGAGTCCAGTCCATAGTGGGGCCAGCAGGACACCATCCCAAGCGGAGACGGGTCAGCAGCGCAGAGATGTTCCCAGCCGATGCACAGGCGGGCGGTCCACCCCTGGTCCCGACTCTGGACAGCCAGCACTTCATCCATGGCCACCGGACCTGTGCCCCCCCCCCCCCACCCCCACCCCCACAAGCATACCTGCCAACTACTCCGGTTTTCCCGTAATTAGTACAGTTTTCATCAACCTATTCCGGGTTACGGTTGCAGTGATAAAAAATACGTTTTTTCATTAATTAAAAAAAAAAATTTAAAAAAAAGTTTTATTCACGAAATCGCGTAACAACAATGACAATCGACACTGCTTCCCGTAACTTCCTATCGAGCCATTCCGAATGCAATGCGCGAGGCTATTTATAGCACCGCTGCCAAGCACGAGGCACCAGTTGCCATTGTTTCCAAACGAGCGAACGATCATGGAATCAGCTGGAGAAAAATCGCAAACGAGTCTTAAACCGAAAAGAAAACTGCAGTCATTCCGTGAAGAATATTCAAAAGCCTATTCGGGAATAATTATCCGTTCCAAAAAGGGTGAAAACTACGCGAATTGCACTTTGTGCAGACAAGATTTTTCGATCGGACACGGAGGAATTAGCGATGTAAAAGACCCCGTTGGGACAAATAAACACAAGTCTAATGCCGTTGCTAGCGATACAAGTGGAAAAGTCACTGTGACTGATAGAAAAGTGATGGTTTTAGCAACATTTTAACCTGTCTGAATGCTAATAATCATTTTGCAGGTTTTTCTGATTTCAAAAGTTGGCAGGTATGCACAAGGAAGAGGGGAGCAGAGGAGAAAAGAAAAGAAACGGCAGATCAACTGGTCTAAAAGGGGGGTCTATTTAAATGCTAGAGTATACAAATGAGTTTTAAGATGGGACTTAAATGCTTCTACTGAGGTAGCATCTCTAATTGTTACCGGGAGGGCATTCCATAGTACTGGAGCCCGAGTAGAAAACGCTCTATAGCCCACAGACTTTTTTTGGGCTCTGGGAATCACTAATAAGCCGGAGTTCTTTGAACGCAGATTTCTTGCCGGGACATATGGTACAATACAATCGACAAGATAGGCTGGAGCTAGACCGTGTAGTATTTTATACGTAAGTAGTAAAACCTTAAAATCACATCTTAAGTGCACAGGAAGCCAGTGCAGGTGAGCCAGTATAGGCGTAATATGATCAAACTTTCTTGTTCTTTATCTCCTTCATTGATGTGCATCTTTGATCAATAGACAATTAAACCTCAGCCACTAAACACACATTTACTCACCAATGCCTGAGAAGGAACAGGATGAAGAATATCTTATATTTTCCTGTCCCCTCCAACATAATACATACTCTGGCTTAATTGATTTCATACAAACCATACCATACCAGCTTTATTTATAAAGCCCTTTAAAAACAACCACAGTTGAAGAACAAAGGGCTGTACAACACAAAGAAATAGAGGCAAAGGACAGACTAAAAAATAACATTTAAAACGGAAGTAAAAATAAACATTCAAAAGCTAATACAAATTACCCTAAAATCAATTTGTTCGATAAAAAGCAGTTAAAAAGTTAAAAACAGTTAAAAAAAAAAAAAATTAAAACAGTTTAAAGTCTCATGCTGGGTTAAAAGCCAGTGAATAAAAATGGGTTTTAAGAAGGGTCTTAAAAATAGCCAAAGAAGGGGCCTGTCTCACATGGAGAGGGAGATCGTTCCAGAGTTTGGGACCCGCAACAGAGAAGGCTCTGTCCCCTCTGAGCTTGCGCTTTGTTTTGGGTACCTCCAGGATCAGCTGACCTGAGGGACCGGTTGGGGGCATAGCGATGGAGCAGCTCAGAGAGGTACGGTGGGGCAAGACCACGTAAGGATTTAAAAACGAGTAAGATCATTTTAAAATTGACTCTAAAAGACACAGGCAGCCAGTGAAGGGAGACTAAAACCGGAGTAATGTGCTCTCTTTTTCTTGTTAGTTAATAGTCGGGCAGCTGCATTTTGGACCAGCTGCAGACGTGAGAGGGAGGACTGACTAATTCCAAAATACAAAGAGTTACAGTAATCCAGCCGAGATGTGATAAAGGCATGGATTACTGTCTCTAACTGTTGCCTAGAAAAAAGGTTTTTAACCTTGGCCAGCTGACGTAAATAAAAAATAAAAAAAGCTGGCTTTCACACTGTGCCAATCTGACGGTTCAATTTAAAATCACTGTCAATACGAAAGCCCAGGTTGGTGATCATGGCCTTAACGTGCAAAGCCAAAGGGCCAAAGTCAACAGGGGGGAGCTCACAGGTACCACTAGGTTCAAACACTATTACTTCTGTCTTCTTTTCATTGAAGTTTAAGAAATTTAGGGCCATCCAGGCCAAACAAATACATCCAAATATAATGAAAACAAACAAAAAAAACACAAGTGCAAAACTTCATGAAGTACAAACCGAACAAAAAAAAAAGTAATCTACACCTCACGGGATGATACAAAACAAATACAAAACCAGACAAAAAAATAAGTAAAATAATAAATATAAAGCAAATTGTAAACACTTATAGCTGTCCATATGATCTTATTGTTCTGTCTTGATATATTTTTTTCAATTGGAATATATTTTTACAGTCTTTTATCTCGTTGTAAAGAGAATTCCATAGTTGAACCCCCACCACTGATATACACATTTGTTTTAAAGTTGTCCTTGAATACTGATGTTGGAAATGACCCTTTCTTCTATCCTCTTCATTCTCAGAAGTGATGACAAACATTTTTTGTAAATTTGCTGGTAATGTTCTACTTTTAGCCTTAAACATAGCACATAATGTCTGTAACTTTACTAGCTCCTGTAGTCTCTATAAAGCAGAATTAATAAATAATATGTTAGTGTGTTCTAAGTAATCTACTTTATGAATAATCCTTATAGCTCTTTTCTGTAGATGCCAAAGCTAGTATCGATATATATTGAGATATATATATATATACATATGTATATATATATATTGAGATATATATATATAATTACATACTTACACACACACAGTACAGGCCAAAAGTTTAGACACACCTCATTCAATTTGTTTTCTTTATTTTCATGACTATTTACATTGTAGATTGTCACTGAAGGCATCAAAACTATGAATGAATACACGTGGAGTTATGTACTTAACAAAAAAAGGTGAAATAACTGAAAACATGTTTTATTTTCTAGTTTCTTCAAAATAGCCACTCTTTGCTCTGATTACTGCTTTGCACACTCTTTGCATTTGCTTCAAAAGGTAGTCACCTGAAATGGTTTTCACTTCACAGGTGTCATAGTTTTGATGCCTTCAGTGACTACAAGGTAAATAGTCATGAAAATATAAATAAAAAACTAATTGAAATGAGAAGGTGTGTTCAAACTTTTGTACACACACACACACACACATAGGGTCTTCAAAGTTTGCATTTATTATAAAATAGCGATTTTTGTCAAAGCCAAAACCAGTTATTTATGTTAACATTGTTTTTTATGGGGAACTCTGCTTCACTATTTGCCAACCATGTTCAAAAACCAATTATGTTCGTAAATCAGGGTTCCACTGTATTTACTGTATTTTATAATGAATAATGGGTTGCAGCCTCGACAAAAGTCCATATTTTAGTTAAGGTTTGTACACTTTGAACACAATATAAGGTGATATACAATGCTGCATATCAAACAAACATAACAAGGTGATGGATCAACCATATTGTATCAATATTAAACATTGATAAAGTAGAAATCCACTTTACAATAACTGCAGATAACCGACAAGGAAGGAGCAAACCGGGGGAGGGTGGAGCCGTGTCTGCATGTTTGTGCTTTGGAAGAGCTAGGGGCCGTCCTGAAAAGAGAGAAGAAATATTGAAATATCAATACTGTGATATATGTCTGCTATGGCTAAAAAAACAGACCGGTCTCCTCACAATTAAAACTTGATGTGGTTACTTCCTGTGCTGTGGTCATGCTTGTGATCACCATCATTGTACATGACTTTTTTCTTGTTTTTAATAACTTCACTGTGATTCATGTCTTCTTTTCACGCTGGTCTGTTGCGTTTTTGGGAATCTTGAGTTGGCAAAATGCACAAAACTTGTCAAAAGGCAAAACGTCAAAGAAAAGGCACACATGGTGCTGGAGTGTTGAGACCAGACTCTTCCTGTGCAGCAAGTCGACAATGTTTGGCCCCGCTTTCTTGCCTGCAGGCGCATTAATGAAGCATTCGTCCACAAATACATATTCGGCTTGATCTAAAAGTTCCTAAATCAAAAAGTTTGCATACAGAGGGGTTTGTAAATCGGGGTTCCACTGTACTTGGTATCGGATGGATACTAAAATGTGCAATATCGCCCACACCATCAAAGCAGTAAATTGTGTGTAGTATTTGATGTCGATGTGACATTTTGTCTTTACATCTCCCAAATCTTCTCTGCAGTTATCCATTTTGGTCCATCCAGACAAAAATCAGGATGACCCAGACCGAGCACAGCTAGCTTTTGAAGGTATACATGTGGCCCTTATCGGTGCGAATCACCTGCTGTCATTTTGAATGCCTTTTTTTTCTCTCTCCATTCTAGCGGTCGACAAGGCATACAAAAACCTTCAGGAGCCAGAACAGAAGAAGAGGGCTTTAGATGTGATCCAGGCGGGAAGGGAATACGTGGAGCACATGGTGAGTGACTACCTGGGGGGTTATTTGGCACTTGGGAGGATTTGGCAATGTTCTGATTTCATTTTTTTTTCTACTCGCCACAGATAAAAGAGAAAAAGAAGCAGTTAAAGAAGGATGGAAAACCTCAAATCGTGGAGGAGGAAGACCCAGAATGTGTAAGTACAAGTCAGAAGAATTGCAGTACCAAAGTCCTACTTGCAGCCCACGGAATGAACGTCAAGATTAAGTCTGCATAGTTTGAATTTGAATTAAATTATTATTAGTGATTTGGCCCACTTATAATAATATAACTAAAATCGTGTTTTTTGTGTACAGTAGTATTTGAGACGTGTAGCCCTTTCAGAGATCATATTTTGTTTACCTTAAAACATAGCATGGGATACAGCAGCGGTTCTTAACCATCCAAACCTCCGAAAACATGTTTCTCAGCTGTGGTCCATATTGGCCGCAGCAGTACTCTGTTGTAATACACTTTTCCACCACTTGTGGCAGTAATGACAATGTCAAACAAACCGCTTGTCTCTTTTGGGGTGACGGGGGGTGCGAGAGCCTATTCCAGCTGCATTCAGGTTGAAGGCGGGGTACACCCTGGACAAGTCGCCACCTCATCGCAGGGCCAACACAGATAGAGAGACAACATTAAACTGAAGAAATCTGGTGCTTCATTCATAGTTTCTTTAAGCGCAAAAATTATGACAAAGTGGTGAAGCTGTATTTTCATTTGCACTTAAATGTTAAAGGCCTACTGAAACCCACTACTGGTTAGCGCCTTGCATGGCAGCTCCCTCCATCAGTGTGTGAATGTGTGTGTGAATGGGTAAATGTGGAAGTA
This sequence comes from Nerophis lumbriciformis, assembly GCF_033978685.3. Lineage (NCBI taxonomy): Eukaryota > Metazoa > Chordata > Actinopteri > Syngnathiformes > Syngnathidae > Nerophis > Nerophis lumbriciformis. Next base: position 19,324,175 of record NC_084568.2, read on the forward strand.
GTGTCAAAGCGCTTTGAGTACCTTGAAGGTAGAAAAGCGCTATACAAGTACAACCCATTTATCATTTTATTTATTTATATCAATGATGAAATCTTAACATTGCAACACATGCCAATACGGCCGGGTTAGTTTACTAAAGTGCAATTTGAAATTTCGCGCAACATATCTTGCTGAAAACGTCTCGGTATAATGACGTCAGCGCGTGACGTCGCGGATTGTGGAGGACATTTTGAGACAGCATGGTGGCCAGCTATTAAGTCGTCTGTTTCATCGCAAAATTCCACAGTATTCTGGACATCTGTGTTGGTGAATCTTTTGCAATTTGTTCAATGAACAATGGAGACAGCAAAGAAGAAAGCTGTAGGAGGGAAGCGGTGTATTGCGGCCGACTTTAGCAACACAAACACGGCCGGTGTTTCATTGTTTACATTCCCGAAAGATGACAGTCAATCTTTACCATTGGCCTGTGGAGAACTGGGACAACAGAGACTCTTACCAGGAGGACTTTGAGTTGGATACGCAGACACGGTACCGTGAGTACACTTCCAAACATTTGATCGCTTGCCCGTACGTGCGTGCCGCTATGTGCATGTCACGTAAATAATTCAATGTATACACCCTGATGATTATCCTGTGTGATGACTGTATTATGATGATAGTATATATGATAGTATATATCTGTATCATGAATCAATTTAAGTGGACCCCGACTTAAACAAGTTGAAAAACTTATTCGGGTGTTACCATTTAGTGGTCAATTGTACGGAATATGTACTTCACTGTGCAACCTACTAATACAAGTCTCAAAAAGTCTCACGTACGTAACTTTGGGGACTTTGGGGAAATATATGTGCTGTATGAACTTTGGGGAGGTGAACGGTACTTTGGGCTGTGGGATTGAGTGTGTTGTGCAGGTGTTTGAGTTGTATTGGCGGCTTATATGGACGGGAGGGGGGAGGTGTTTGTTATGCGGGATTCATTTGTGGCATATTAAATATAAGCCTGGTTGTGTTGTGGCTAATAGAGTATATATATGTCTTGTGTTTATTTACTGTTTTAGTCATTCCCAGCTGAATATCAGGTCCCACCCGCCTCTCACAGCATCTTCCCTATCTGAATCGCTCCCACTGCCCTCTAGTCCTTCACTCTCACTTTCCTCATCCACAAATCTTTCATCCTCGCTCAAATTAATGGGAAAATCGTCGCTTTCTCGGTCCGAATCGCTCTCGCTGCTGGTGGCCATGATTGTAAACAATGTGCAGATGTGAGGAGCTCCACAACCTGTGACGTCACGCTATTCGTCTTCTACTTCCGGTACAGGCAAGGCTTTTTTTATCAGCGACCAAAAGTTGCGAACTTTATCGTCGATGTTCTCTACTAAATCCTTTCATCAAAAATATGGCAATATCGCAAAATGATCAAGTATGACACATAGAATGGACCTGCTATCCCCGTTTAAATAAGAACATCGCATTTCAGTAGGCCTTTAATGACAGTTCACTTAAGAAACATATGTATTTATTATATAGTTAGAATTTATTTAGTTTAGCACTGTGTAATTAAATACATTTACATGTATTTTTCATCAGTTTTTATTTTTCCCTCCTTCTGCAGTATATTTGATTGACTTCCGGATTTCAGTACCTCTCGCAGAAAATTCCGGGGATTTATATTCTCCGATTTTCACCCTTACAATAATAATAAGGGCGTGCCATGATGGTACAGCATTTAGCGCCCTCTACAATCTGTACAAACAGCGTGCAAGCCCAGCCTTTTGTTATATGCATCTTCTGCTTGCACACGCAAGTGACAGCAAGGCATACTTGCTCAACAGCCACACAGGTTACACTGACGGTGGCCATATAAAACAACTTTAACACTCTTACTAATAATGCGCCACACTTTGAACCAAAACCAAACAAGAATGACAAACACATTTCGGGAGAACATCTGCACCTTAACACAACATAAACACAACAGAACAAATACCCAGAATCCCATGCAGCCCTGACTCTTCACCCCTGCTACCACCAAACCAAATGGCTATTTGACTGGTAAAGGTTACCGAACCCTGGTCTAGTGTGTGTTGACGTTACAGCCGACACTAATTGCTTGGTCATCTTAAAAAATGTCTTAGCAGACGTTACAGTAATTGACTAACAGTTTATTGTTTAATCTGTGTGACTGTTTGTTGTCAACTGTCACGAGTCGCTTTAGTATATTAGAATAAATCTTTTAGGTTGGTTGTATTACATGCACTGATTTGCTGTGCGAAGCTTGACAGGTGTGCAGCTTAGAGGGAACATAGTGTGTGTGTGTGTGTGTGTGTGTGTGTGTGTGTGTGTGTGTGTGTGTGTGTGTGTGTGTGTGTGTGTGTGTGTGTGTGTGTGTGTGTGTGTGTGTGTGTGTGTGTGTGTGTGTGTACACACACATAAGCCAATTTCTGTCATGGGTGATCATACTCGGCAGCATAAAACCCTGATTGAAACACCACCCTCTCTAGTGTGTGTAAATGATTTTAGGGGGTTTTCACAAATATGAATGTGTACTCCTGGGAAAAATATAGGAAAAAAAACACTCCCCAAAAAACTTAAAACAAAAATAAAGAGGCGCACAGCAAAAAGTGTACTTAAAGAAAAAGCAAGGCCAGCAACACTTGTGTCCTTCTAAAAATGTTAATATAAACTGCGTAGGCGCTACAAAACAGACCGGTTTTGCCAATGTCTTGGTCAGTGTGCCCAGTGTCGTCAGTGTGGGAAAGGAACTTTTATCATTTATTCCCAGGTTCAAAGGCTTGCTTTTTATATATTGCTTGGAAATAGCCCCATGAGAATAGTACTTGTTTTGACCCTAACCTCTTAAAGGAATCAAATTATTGGTCCAAATTCCAACCCTAGTCCTGAGGAGGAAGTGAAGTGGGCTTTTTTTTCTACCAGTTTAGGCAAGCAGTGTATAAACAGACCATGAAGCTGTTTGCTGAACTTGCCATCAAGAGGAAGGAAAGGGAAGCAAAAGATATGCATGAAAGGTAAGTGACAAATTGTTTTATTCTATAAACAAAAAAACATCAGTTTTCACAACTGATTCCGTACTGCAGGAAAAGAGCGAGAGAGGAAGAAATTGAAACGGCAGAGAAAGCAAAGCGAGACAGGGAATGGCAGAAAAACTTTGAGGTATTATCACCTTTAGTCGTTATATTTGTGCATTCTGTTAAAAAAAAAATACTTTGCAGGAAACGCGGGATGGCCGCGTGGACAGTTGGAGGAACTTCCAGGCTAAAGGAAAGAGCAAGGAGAAAAAGAACAGGTCTTTCTTAAAGCCCCCCAAAGTAAAGATGGAGCAAAGAGAATAATAGAACAATGGGACTCGATTAATTTAAAACCTTGTTTTCCAGACTGTATCCCTTCCAATTATGATTAACATCCTAAATACCTGCCTCATGTCATTAAGTAGTGCATCTTCCACATGTTAGCACGCACGGTTGGTGATCCATTTTTTTTATACATAAAATAAAAGTTGGTCTTAAAGCCATCTCCTCGTGTGGCGTCGTCAAATTGTTTTAATCTGGAGGCTCGTTTTCTTTCAAATAAGAACACTACGCCATGTGCAAAGAGGAGTTCCTTCTCGTGCTCACATAACTTTGCACTGATCTCCTCCGCCTCCAGAAGCAGGAGTTCCATTCACGGCTCCCAGCACTCCATCTAGACTGAGACCCTGGAAGGCTCCAAAGAGAGAATCATCCTTTTTTGTTGCTGCTGCCCTTCTAGTCGTGGTGTTTTTCTGCATGTGGGAGAAAAGATGTGGAATACTGGATACATTTGATTTTTTTTTTCATAGTTGAAAGTTCAAAAAGTGACGTACCCTTGCGAGGCAATGATGGCTCCGGAAGTGTGTTTTTCTGACGCACCTTTCAGCGTTCTTCTTAGCCAGTAAAGCTTGCTGTCTTTTCCTGAAGACACACAGCACGTGGCAAAGCAGATTAGCAAAGGCTTAAATGTCTGCACTTGATCCAAGTGAACAAACGAGGGCGGTTAGAATACATAATGTTGGATAAAGAGCACATTCAAATCCTTTTTGTGGAATCAAAATGACTAAAACTTAATGATTTGGTGCAGCTGCATACAGCGAAAATTTTGTACAAATCAAACCAACCTGCTACTTAATCTACAACAATTATTTTCAATAAAAGGGAAAAATCTAACTTAAAACATTTGTATGCACGTACAACACTTGAGACATTTAGTATATTAATTATGGAATGGATTAATAAGCAAAAGAATCAATGTGCTAATATGAATGAATGAATTGATTTGAAGACCTAAAGAAAACTACTGTATTTAGAATTCACTATAGGATGTAAATTGTTACAAGACAAGAAGTGAACATGTGTTAGAAATTAATGAACCCCCTCCCCTAGAGGGGGGCGGGGGGTTACCCACATATGCGGTCCTCTCCAAGGTTTCTCATAGTCATTCACATCGACGTCCCACTGGGGTGAGTTTTTCCTTGCCCTTATGTGGGCTCTGTACCGAGGATGTCGTTGTGGCTTGTGCAGCCCTTTGAGACACTTGTGATTTAGGGCTATATAAATAAACATTGATTGATTGATTGATTAAATAAGCCTTGCTTCTTCCAACTCCTTTTTGGACATGTTGTGAAGAGAAATGAGAATTTGCACGTTATGATTTATTACATTGTAAATGTATACATTTTCAAAATAGTTACCATAACCAAACCTCTAGTCTGGTACAACAACACACTGCAACTTTAAATTGTAATTTGCATAAGGATTCAAAATGCTGTCACATGTCAAAATTAATTGTAACATGCAGATAATATGCAAATGAACAACTCGTCGTCAGAAAACACCAAATTGTGCAAAAAGTACTAAAAACATTTACCAGTTGGAACTGTACGTTATAAAGTTTGAAAAAGGCCAAAATAAGGAGATTGGATGAACCAAAAAAAAAAAAGCACAAACACCGAATTTCCATATCTTGTATTTTGTATGTTACATTAGGACATTAATGGTAATAATCCTTATGAAAAAAAAACTCAGCTTGACATTTTTTGTGCTTAAAACCACAAAACTAATTTGAACTGAAGAAAAGACCAACCATTCAACATCATTGAAACGGTGAAATCTATTGAGCGGCTAAAATGTTCACCATTAAGACAAATATGTCGTGTACGGCAAAAAGCCCTTTTAAATACCGTATTTTTCGGACTATAAGTCGCAGTTTTTTTCATAGTTTGGCCGGGGGTGCGACTTATACTCAGGAGCGACTTATGTGTGAAATTATAAACACATTACCGTAAAAATATCAAATAATATTATTTAGCTCATTCACGTAAGAGACTAGACGTATAAGATTTCATGGGATTTAGCGATTAGGAGTGACAGATTGTTTGGTAAACGTATAGCATGTTCTATATGTTATAGTTATTTGAATGACTCTTACCATAATATGTTACGTTAACATACCAGGCACGTTCTCAGTTGGTTATTTATGCCTCATATAACGTACACTTATTCAGCCTGTTGTTCACTATTCTTTATTTATTTTAAATTGCCTTTCAAATGTCTGTTCTTGGTGTTGGGTTTTATCAAATAAATTTCCCCAAAAAATGCGACTTATACTCCAGTGCGACTTATATATGTTTTTTTCCTTCTTTATTATGCATTTTCGGCCGGTGCGACTTGTACTCCGAAAAATACGGTAACCTTTTAATGGCCATCTTTTTGTGAGCAGACATTTCACCTCCCATTGCATATTCTTTACGGTTATGATTAAGAATTCCTCACATTGACGATTGATTAAATCGATTATGTTTCGGTCGCTTGACTGACCTCTCTCGCTTCAGTTCGGCCTGATACGCTCGCAGCCAAGAGTCCGGGACTTTTTGGCTGCTGCAGGGCAGACTTCTCCTCCTGCTGATGCTAGTCCTGCGCGTGAAGCTGCTCCTGCGGCCTTTCGCTCCTCTTTTTGGGGGGCTACTCTTGTCCAACACGCATGTGCTCCTCAGATGTTTGAAGGGGGCGCCCAGTGACAGGATAGAATCCATTCCGGGATGCGGGCGTTGCTTTTTTAAACCACGGTGTAACGCTGCGTAGGAAGAAGAAAAAGGTTAAAATAATTTTAAATAAAAGCATACAAGGGGCTATGTCACAAAACGCACCTGCAACTGTTGATTAGCTTCTAGTGTGTGTGTCCTTTAAACGATGTCACCTGTGTGCTCCTTAAAGTGGATTAGCTCGAGACTCAAGGCTTGCTTATCCCTTTAAATAAAAATACACCTAGAGCAGACAAACAGCTGCTTGTTTACCCAGGAAGTGAGTCAAAGGCTCCTTATATCAGGAGTGTTTTTATTGAGGGCCACATCGCAACTACAGGTGCCCTCAGAGGGCCACTTGCAGCAGTAAATATTTATGAATTTAAATGTATATTAGCCTTGTATCACAATTTGCATAGGCAGTAGTGATTATTACAAAAAACATTGATGGATATCTTGCTTTGAAATCAATGACAAGTTGATTAATTTATTTTTGACAAACTGGGAATATGTTGTTGCATGCACAGATAATATTAAAGTTTTGAAAATATGCACTAAGAATGGTCAAAAAATCGATTCACATCCAATTTGTGATTTTCACTTGATTAAAAAATGTTTTAAAAAAATTATATATATATATATATATATATATATATATATATATATATATATATATATATATATATATATATATATATATATATATATATATATATATATATATATATAAAATGTTCATTATTGTTTTGCCAAAAATGTTTTTTCAAAAAATAAATTTTTGAATAAAAAAAAAAAAGACATTGAACAATCATTGATACTGTTGCTTTTACAAATGTCTGGTTTTCCTCTATTAATTTAGTATTGTATTTACACAATTTAGTTGTTTTTTTCCTCATTTGCTTTGTAAAGTTCTATCCTAAGTATTGTAAAGTTAGGGTTGGGTTAGAGTTGCTCTATTTTCCTTTATAACATTGTGATTTTTGTAAATAAAAAGTATTTTTATTTTTAAGTTTTTTAGGCCAACACTGTGCATACAAGTCTTACGTTAGCAGCTAAGACATACTTGCCAACCTTGAGACCTCCGATTTCGGGAGATGGGGGGGTAGGGGGCGTGGTCGGGGGTGGGACGGGGGCGTGGTTAAGAGGGGAGGAGTATATTGACAGCTAGAATTCACCAAGTCAAGTATTTCATACATATATATACAGTATATACATACATATATACATATATATATATATATATATATATATATATATATATATATATATATATATATATCCTGAAAATATGCAAACAAAACTGTGTTTAGATAATTGATACTTCAAACTTGCATAAATAAATCTTAGGGAATATAACATAACTTGGCTTCTGAGAGCTTCAAAATGTAATGAATAAAATGCTAAAGTTGTTGATAAACAAGCAATTATTTTAATAATTAAATATGGTCATTTTAAATGAATTATTATGATCATTTAAAATTAATTATTTCCAATATGTTTATTTTAATGTATAATTCTATGGCTGGAGTCAGAAAAAATACAAATAAAAATACAATTCATTTTGATGTTTTTAGCAAAATATAGTAAAAATGTATTTAGTTTTTGTTTTTTTAATATAATAAATATATTTATTTTTAGGTAAGATAAACATAATAATACAATTTATCTCTAGTCTGGATGATTTAGTTCTTGTCACCCGTCATAAAAAAAAAGGCTGTCCTCACTCAGGTCCGCATGGAGCTGGAGGGGGCGTGGCCTCCAGCTCCGGCTGAAAATCGGGAGACTTTCGGGAGAATATTTGTCCCGGGAGGTTTTCGGGAGAGGCGCTGAATTTCGGGAGTCTCCCGGAAAATTCGGGAGGGTTGGCAAGTATGAGCTAAGAGGAGTTTTCGCAACCTGTAGCTTGTTTTGAATCTTTTTAATAAAAATTTCTATACCAAATAATATAATAGAAAAATCGTGTTTAGTCGAAAATGGATTCTGAATCAAATCATCACTCCAAGAATTGGAATCGAATCAAATGGTGAGGTGGCCAAAGATTCCCAGCACTAATATGCAGTGATTTTTCTCTGTCAAAATAAAATAAGTACAATTAGCCAGAAAACATTTTCAGTCTTTGGCGGGCCACATTTGGCCCCCCTGCATTGGGTTTGACATGCCTTATATGGAAAAAAAGGTACAAAGTCATTGATCCATCCAAGCACATCCCGATTTAAGATAATGCGATACAATTTGTCACAAATAAATGACAACGTACTTATTTCTCAACTGATTTTCATGCTGTTTATTTTATGGTGAAGGTCGAATCATGTGATAATATACTATACATTCCATTTCAAATGACCTATGACGAGGTTATTGCCAGTGTCCTTGTTTCAATCGGCATATCTAGTTATATCTATGCCACCAACAACTTATAACTTCCATTTGTTCTGGAAAATAGGTGTGGGCGGATCAATGCAAATACCAAGGCTAGTATTGGTATCAGATCAATATTTTCAGTACTCTTCTGTTTGTTTTCATATATCATGTATTTTGTATGTAGTTTATATTATATTCATATTAGGGCCGTCAAAGTTTTTTTATTCATCGCATTTTTTAACTTTGATTTCCATAACTTTGGCTTCCAAAATAAATGAACTTTGGAAAAAAAGACCAACAATTTGTACATTATGCACTTTTACTGTCAAAATGTCATACAGGAACATTTTTAAAATGTTTTACATGAATGCACGTCATTTATTTGCTCAAAACTGTTTTAAAGTCCCGTTTTAAGCAAGATTTTCCACTCATCTTTGCACTGGCGTAAGCATTAGTAAAGGAGCAAGTGCGGTCAAAAATAAATTGTGCAATTAACGTTGACAGACATAATTTATATACACTATATTGCCAAAAGTATTTAGCCACCCATCCAAATGATCAGAATCCGGTGTCCTAATCACTTGGCCCGGCCACAGGTGTATAACATCAAGCACTTAGGCATGGAGACTGTTTCTACAAACGTGTGAAAGAATGGGCCGCTCTCTGTGATTTCCAGCGTGGAACTGTCATAGGATGCCACCTGTGCAACAAATCCAGTTGTGAAATTTCCTCGCTCCTAAATATTCCAAAGTCAACTGTCGGCTTTATTATAAGAAAATGGAAGAGTTTGGGAACAACAGCAACTCAGCCACCAAGTGGTAGGCCACGTAAACTGACAGAGAGGGGTCAGCGGATGCTGAAGCGCAAAGAGGTCGCCGACTTTCTGCACAGTCAGTTGCTACAGAGCTCCAAACTTCATGTGACCTTCCAAATAGCCCACGTACAGTACGCAGAGAGCTTCATGGAATGGGTTTTCAAGGCCGAGCAGCTGCATCTAAGCCATACATCACCAAGTCCAATGCAAAGCGTCGCCACTGGACTCTAGAGCAGTGGAGACGCCTTCTCTGGAGCGGTGAATTACGCTTTTCCATCTGGCAATCTGATGGGCGAGTCTGGGTTTGGAGGTTGCCAGGAGAACGGTACATTTCGGACTGCATTGTGCAAATTGTGAAATTTGGTGGAGGAGGAATTATGGTGTGGGTTTGTTTTTCAGGAGTTGGGCTTGGCCCCTTAGCCCCAATTAAAGGAACTTTGAATGCTCCAGGATACCAAAACATTTTGGACAATTCCATGCTCCCAACCTTGTGGGAACAGTTTGGAGCGGGCCCCTTCCCCTTCCAACATGACTGTGCACCAGTGCTCAAAGCAAGGTCCATAAAGACATGGATGATAGAGTCTGGTGTGGACGAACTTGACTGGCCTGCACAGAGTCCTGACCTGAACCCGATAGAACACCTCTGGGATGAATTAGAACGAAGAGCCAGGCCTACTCGACCAACATCAGTGTGTGATCTCATCAATGCGCTTTTGGAAGAATGGTCAAAAATTCCTATAAACACACTCCGCAACCTTGTGGACAGCCTTCCCAGAAGAGTTGAAGCTGTAATAGCTGCAAAAGGTGGACCAACATCATATTGAACCCTATGGGATGGCACTTCAAGTTCATATGTGAGTCAAGGCAGGTGGCCAAATACTTTTGGCAATGTAGTGTATGTTTAGCTCTTTATCCCAACTAATATACTAATGTACTTAAAATTCATACTTACGCCGTGTCCCGAGGTTTTCGCTCAGTCCTGTTACTCGAACACCGTTTCTACAATAGAGGCTCAGAATCCCCTTGGGGGTCATAAATGACGTGCATTCAAGTAAAACCTTTTGCAAATGTTCCTGTGAGACCTGGCAGTAAAATTGCATTTGTTTCCAAATATTGGGTTCTTTTTCAAGTGAATTTATATAATAACTTGTGATTAATTTTACAATATATCCAAATTCAAAAGTGTAACTAATCCATCAAATTGTACACTGTGAAAATGACAATAGATTTTATGGTAAAAATGTACGCTGGTTTTTACAGAATATCACTGTTAAATGTAAAAAAAATCTTTTTTTTTTAACCGTAAAATCTACAGTTGTTTTTACGGTGTATTACTGTAAATGGAAAAACAGTACCACATTTTTTTAACGGTAAACAAATTGGCAGGTCTGTTGCCAGATTAAAACAAATAAAACAGTGGGTACTGTTTCCATTTATTTTTTTATGTTTTAAAAAACACCGTAAATTTTACAGCAAAATTCTGGTGACGACGATGCTAGTTTTTTCTCGAAAAAACAAAACTGTTGTACACTTTTTCCATTTACCATATGTTGTAAAATAAACATTCACCACAATAAAATGCTGGTGACTGAGTTGCCAGGTTTTTTTTACTGTAGACTCTTTTTTTTTTTTTTATAGTGTATGTAAAACAAATATCCATCCATCCATTTTCTAGCGCTTGTCCTAAATATGTATATAATAATCAAATATATAATATATATAATAATCAAATGTATAGGTGAATTCATATATTATTTGCAGTCACAAGCAGTCTTCAATGAAAACGAGTTTGACGGCCATGTATAGCTGCTATAAATGAGTGGTTCCAAAACTTTTGACGGGTACTGTACATGCAAATAACTCACTCCTGTTACTTTCACTGCTGTTACTCAAATGGCAGTGATGCTCAAACTTTTCTCACCAAGTACCACCTCAGACAACACTTGGCTCTCCACATACCACCATAATGATCAACATTAAAATGCAGTAGCGTAGTCGGCCTGAATATTCATTAAAACAAGGCAGAGGTTTTTTTTTTAACAAATAGTTTGTATATTTTTGGCAACTATAACATTACCCAAACTTTGAATAGTAGTGTTTAAATATTTAAGTTATTTTGGCATAACTCTAGATCAGGGGTGTCAAACGTGCTGCCCACGAACAGGTTTTTTCCAGCCCATGTGATGAGTTTGTCAAGTATAAAAATTAGCTGCTTTGTTTGTTTTTTTTAACAAAAGAAATTGCTGTTCTGAATGTGTCCACTGGATGTCACAATAGCAATTCTGTTAGGCAAGCGAACGGTTTATACGGGGGCCAAGCAAGAGGTACACAGTAAAGGGTGACTGTGGCTCCTCCGCCTCGACCCACATGAAACTTAAAACCTGCCGTTTTATGTCTTCTGTTTTGAACACATCGTCATTTGGCACCCTCCTTGCCCCAAAATGTCTCTGTCAAACACAAGAAAGTGAACTTAACCTTTTTAAATAGTTTTTACCTACGTTTCTTACGGTTTGTTGAGTTAGCTCTGGATTGATACGTGGACATGACAAAGGAGGCATTTGATACCTAGAGTAGGGCTGCGAATCTTTGGGTGTACCACGATTCGATTCAATATCGATTCTTGGGGTCACGATTCGATTCAAAATCGATAATTTTTCAATTCAACCCGATTCTCGATTCAAAAACGATATTTTCCCGATTCAAAATGATTCTCTATTCATTCAATACATAGGATTTCAGCAGGATCTACCCCAGTCTGCTGACATGCAAGCAGAGTAGTAGATTTTTGTAAAAAGCTTTTATAATTGTAAAGGACAATGTTTTATCAACTGATTGCAATATTGTAAATTTGTTTTAACTATTAAATGAACCAAAAATATGACTTATTTTATTTTTGTGAAAATATTGGACACAGTGTGTTGTCAAGCTTATGAGATGCGATGCAAGTGTAAGCCACTGTGACACTATTGTTCTTTATTTTTATTTTTATAAATGTCTAATGATAATGTCAATGAGGGATTTTTAATCACTGCTATGTTGAAATTGTAACTAATATTGATACTGTTGTTGATAATATTCATTTTTGTTTCACTACTTTTGGTTTGTTCTGTGTCGTGTTTGTGTCTCCTCTCAATTGCTCTGTTTATTGCAGTTCTGAGTGTTGCTGGGTCGGGTTTGGTTTTGGAATTGGATTGCATTGTCATGGTATTGCTGTGTATTGTTTTGTTGGATTGATTAATTAAAAATATATATATAAAAATAAATAAATAAAAAAAATCAATAAAAAATAAAAAAATCGATTTTTTAAAAATGAGAATAGATTCTGAATCGCACAACGTGAGAATCGCGATTCGAAATCGAATCGATTTTTTCCCATACCCCTAATATATATATATATATATATGAGGGCTGTCAAACGATTGTGTATTTTACCAAGCAAAGAGTCCCTGATTAGCTTTCTATACAAGCCGGATACAAGACTTTGCAAGACCCAGGATAGCACAGTGGGTAAGACTGTTGACTTGGAATGAAGGGTGCTGGGTTCAATCCCAGGTAAGTTGGTAGTATTTTGTTCCACCTTAAGTCTCTGATTTGCTTTTTATATGAGCCGGAAAACGTGATTTACCAGTGCCAGGATGGCCGAGTGGTTAAGACTCTTGATTAGGATTAAACAGTCCTGGGTTCAATACCAGTCGGATTGACAGTATTTTATTCCACTGGTTTATAGTGTAGTTTACCCAACAACAAGTCTCTGATTAGCTTTGTATACAAGCCGGATACAAGCTTTCTCAAGACCAAGAATAGCACAGTGGTTAAGACTGTTGACTTGGAGTAAAGGGTGCTGGGTTCAAATCCACTAAATTGACTTGCAACTTCTGAAGCTTTGATTGGAGGTGTCAGATGATATATTTCACCTCTACATGTAATGAAAACGTAAAAATTAACTTATTTAATTATTTTTTTAACTGTTCCAATTAACTTTTTTTTTTTTTTAATCGTACCCAGGAGAGCTCATTGGTCAACGCTCTCTATTATTAAGTTTTACTCCTATTCCCCCCACCTCAGGAATTACACTCACACGCTCACTCGCACATCCTCATACACACACACACACTCATACACACACACACACAGGTAACCCCTGAGGTGTATTCATTGACTATTTGACAATTATTATTATCTTTTGCATTGACTTAATTTTTTAAATTTTATGTTATTCAAGCAACGAGCACATAACATTACTCAAGTTTTGACGACATTCAGCCAAATTAATGATTACTTGTCTGGGGTTTGAACCAAGTACCCCTGTATTGGGAGCCCACAGTGTTGACCATTGAGCTATCCTGGGTCCCGTCATACACTGATTTTCGCTCATATACAAATGCAATCAGTGGACTATGATAGAGATGAAACAAAAATCTACATTTTCCTAGTCATGGATTTGAACCTCATACGACTGACTGAGAGGTAGCAGTCTTAACCACCATGCTATCCAGGGTCTTGTTATCTCTTCATTTTTGTTCATATACAAATGTAATCAGTGAACTATTCTAGAGGTAAAACAAAACAACTAAACTTTCAAAGTAAGACATTTGAAACCACCACTACTGACTGAGATGCAGCAGTCTTAACCACTATGCTATCATGGGTCTTGCTGAGTTGGGATACTGGGGAGCCCACAGTGTTAATTATTAAACTATCCAGAATCTTGTTAATTCATGATTTTTGTTTATTTACAAATGCAATCAGTGATATATGATTGAGGTAAAACAAATTCCTCAACTTTAAAAGTCAAGGATTTGAACTCAGTACTACGGACTCAGAGGCAGCAGTCTTAACCACTGTTCTATCCTGGGTTTACTTCACTGATGTAATGGTGAACTAGTAAACTAGTAACCTACGATTGAGGTGTTACAAAAACTAGGAACCAACTATTTTTCGCCGTGAGAAGAAGTGACATCCTTGCAGCAAACATCTGCTGAGCGCGTCATTCTCGATGTGGGTGGTGCTTCACTTCAGTGTTCAGGTTTGCAGTTAAGTTGCAGTGATAACATAACATTTATAGTAGATTGTTACTGTGACTGATTTACTAAGTAAGATGACATAAAAGTTCAACAGAAATGAAAGACAGTCGGCAGGATGTCGAAAGGAGACTTTTTTTTTATTGCAAACAGATGATCCAACATTAAAACTTGTGATGACACTTTCTCAAACCAATCGCACACTTCATAATAGAAGCGCTAGGCTTTACATCTAGTTAAACTACATTTAAGGTTTCTCCTTAATGTACGGCTTCCTGTTAGCCACCAAACCTAACAAAATAATGTAATATAATGTATTATAGCGTTCCGGCTGGCTGAAATAATCTGGAGATTATTTTATAATATGTTCTGGTCGAGTTGTCAATTTCAGAATGATTATCAGGCTCAATATTACATTTTATTATTTAATAGAGAAGGTTAAAACATTGTCACGAATGAAGCCACCCCCCGTGAAAATGATCTGTCTTGGGTACACTTATTAATGATGAAAAATTATACCTATCAGTGATTCACTTTGAGTTAACTGATCGCGGAAAATTATTTTAATCGTTTGACAGCCCTAATATATATATATATATATATATATATATATATATATATATATATATATATACACATATATACATACGGTTGGATATGTTAAACGAATTAGTCTACGTTATTTAGGCTATACCAAATAAGCCCATGTCCAACCTATATTGAGTTCGGTCAGCTGAATAATTTTGATGGTTACTTGTTGTTTGGGCGCACTACAATGCAAAGGAATTAAGGCAATTGCGTTGTTCATTGTGTTTTTTTCTATTCGAAATATACTACTGTGTGTAAATTATTTGGCCTCGCTTTCAAGTGAAGCGCATCTCCGATTGGCTACAATGTAAGGCTATTTAGCCTGCTTTGTTTGTCGCGACCGTCTATTTTCATTATAATTCAAGTTTGATGATAAAGTGCAGTCTGATGGGTTTGATTTCCCCCCTTCAGCTATTTGCCTTGGCCAATAAGTTGCAGGTAATTTATTATTATTATTTATTTAATTTATTTTTGTTTAAATAGGGATGACATACATATGTTATTGTATAATTTAAGTTTGTGCGCGTGATTGACAGCCTAAGGCTTATGAGGCACATTTTTTATTAATTGTTTTATTTCAACTTAAAAACGTATGAGCCTATGCCTACAACATAGGCTATGTGTTTATCTTTATTTTCCTGCCTGTCGTTGACAATGGAGATTGTCTGATATTTTGTCATGGCTGCAGATCAATCAATAAAGGTTCATCTTTGTCACGAAATTGTTCACTGCTTCACTGTGAACCCCGCCCTCGTCCCTATTTGAGCATTATAACGTTAACAAGTTAATATTCATTGAAATAAATTCAGAACATTTTTTTTACCTAACGAAAATATAGGCTTAGTCTTTCTAAAACATTTTTTTAACTTCTTAAAAGCCTCGTTCTGCTTGCTGCAACAGCGCACACAAAGTGTGAGGAACGCACTCCTGATCTGAGGGCATTGGCAACAATAGTCAACACTTTCTTAATGAAAATGACAATAATATT